>NW_026947886.1:0-101000 GCF_034190915.1 Cavia porcellus | reverse complement strand
AATGTAATGTAACACACACCCATACAATGCGCACCACCTCGTGATGTTTTTCTCACTCCTACTAGTGAATATAATATAACACACACCCATACAATGCGCACCACCCCGTGATGTATTTCTCACTCCTACTAGTGAATTTAATGTAACACACACCCATACAATGCGCACAACCCCGTGATGTTTTTCTCACTCCTACTAGTGAATCTAATGTAACACACACCCATACAATGCGCACCACCCCGTGATGTTTTTCTCACTCCTAATAGTGAATGTAATGTAACACACACCCATACAATGCGCACCACCCCGTGATGTTTTTCTCACTCCTACTAGTGAATGTAATGTAACACACACCCATACAATGCGCACCACCCCGTGATGTTTTTCTCACTCCTACTAGTGAATGTAATGTAACACACACCCATACAATGCGCACCACCCCGTGATGTTTTTCTCACTCCTACTAGTGAATCTAATGTAACACACACCCATACAATGCGCACCACCCCGCCATGTTTTTCAGAAACCTATCCTACATTGCCACTGCATGTTCCTTGACCTCCCCATGCTGACCACCCCGTGGTGCTTTTCTCCATTTTACATTGCCACTCACTGCCTATTCTAATTCAGCCCCTCCGATTCACACCACCCCGTGATGTTTTTCTCACTCCTAGTAGTGAATGTAATGTAACACACACCCATACAATGCGCACCTCCCTGTGATGTTTTTCTCACTCTACTAGTGAATGTAATGTAACACACACCCATACAATGCGCACCACCCCGTGATGTTTTTCTCACTCCTACTAGTGAATGTAATGTAACACACCCATACAATGCGAACCACCCCGTGATGTTTTTCTCACTCCTACTAGTGAATGTAATGTAACACACACCCATACAATGCGCTCCACCCCATGATGTATTTCTCACTCCTCTTAGTGAATGTAATGTAACACACACCCATACAATGCGCACCACCCCGTGATGTTTTTCTCACTCCTACTAGTGAATCTAATGTAACACACACCCATCCAATGCGCACCACCCCGCCATGTTTTTCAGAAACCTATCCTATATTGCCACTGCATGTTCCCTGACCTCCCCATGCTGACCACCCCGTGGTGCTTTTCTCCATTTTACATTGCCACTCACTGCCTATTCTAATTCAGCCCCTCCGATTCACACCACCCCGTGATGTTTTTCTCACTCCTAGTAGTGAATGTAATGTAACACACACCCATACAATGCGCACCACCCCGTGATGTTTTTCTCACTCCTGCTAGTGAATGTAATGTAACACACACCCATATAATGCGCACCACCCCGTGATGTTTTTCTCACTCCTACTAGTGAATGTAATGTAACACACACCCATACAATGCGCACCACCCCGTGATGTTTTTCTCACTCCTACTAGTGAATGTAATGTAACACACAGCCATACAATGCGCACCATCCCGTGATGTTTTTCTCACTCCTACTAGTGAATGTAATGTAACACACACCCATACAATGCGCACCATCCCGTGATGTTTTTCTCACTCCTACTAGTGAATGTAATGTAACACACACCCATACAATGCGCACCACCCCGTGATGTTTTTCTCACTCCTACTAGTGAATGTAATGTAACACACACCCATAAAATGCGCACCACCCCGTGATGTTTTTCTCACTCCTACTAGTGAATCTAATGTAACACACACCCATACAATGCGTACCACCCCGTGAATTTTTTCTCACTCCTAGTAGTGAATCTAATGTAACACACACCCATACAATGCGCACCACCCCGTGATGTATTTCTCACTCCTACTAGTGAATGTAATGTAACACACACCCATACAATGCGCACCACCCCGCGATGTTTTTCAGAAACCTATCCTACATTGCCACTGCATGTTCCCTGACCTCCCCATGCTGACCACCCCGTGGTGCTTTTCTCCATCCTACATTGCCACTCACTGCCTATTCTAATTCAGACCCTCCAATTCACACCACCCCGTGATGTTTTTCTCACTCCTAGTAGTGAATGTAATGTAACACACACCCATACAATGCGCACCACCCCGTGATGTTATTCTCACTCATACTAGTGAATGTAATGTAACACACACCCATACAATGCGCACCACCCGTGATGTTTTTCTCACTCCTACTAGTGAATGTAATGTAACACACACCCATACAATGCGCACCACCCCGTGATGTTTTTCTCACTCCTACTAGTGAATGTAATGTAACACACACCCATACAATGCGCACCACCCCGTGATGTTTTTCTCACTCCTACTAGTGAATCTAATGTAACACACACCCATACAATGCGCACCACCCCGCCATGTTTTTCAGAAACCTATCCTACATTGCCACTGCATGTTCCCTGACCTCCCCATGCTGACCACCCCGTGGTGCTTTTCTCCATTTTACATTGCCACTCACTGCCTATTCTAATTCAGCCCCTCCGATTCACACCACCCCGTGATGTTTTTCTCACTCCTAGTAGTGAATGTAATGTAACACACACCCATACAATGCGCACCTCCCTGTGATGTTTTTCTCACTCTACTAGTGAATGTAATGTAACACACACCCATACAATGCGCACCACCCCGTGATGTTTTTCTCACTCCTACTAGTGAATGTAATGTAACACACACCCATACAATGCGAACCACCCCGTGATGTTTTTCTCACTCCTACTAGTGAATTTAATGTAACACACACCCATACAATGCGCTCCACCCCATGATGTATTTCTCACTCCTCTTAGTGAATGTAATGTAACACACACCCATACAATGCGCACCACCCCGTGATGTTTTTCTCACTCCTACTAGTGAATCTAATGTAACACACACCCATCCAATGCGCACCACCCCGCCATGTTTTTCAGAAACCTATCCTATATTGCCACTGCATGTTCCCTGACCTCCCCATGCTGACCACCCCGTGGTGCTTTTCTCCATTTTACATTGCCACTCACTGCCTATTCTAATTCAGCCCCTCCGATTCACACCACCCCGTGATGTTTTTCTCACTCCTAGTAGTGAATGTAATGTAACACACACCCATACAATGCGCACCACCCCGTGATGTTTTTCTCACTCCTGCTAGTGAATGTAATGTAACACACACCCATATAATGCGCACCACCCCGTGATGTTTTTCTCACTCCTACTAGTGAATGTAATGTAACACACACCCATACAATGCGCACCACCCCGTGATGTTTTTCTCACTCCTACTAGTGAATGTAATGTAACACACAGCCATACAATGCGCACCATCCCGTGATGTTTTCTCACTCCTACTAGTGAATGTAATGTAACACACACCCATACAATGCGCACCATCCCGTGATGTTTTTCTCACTCCTACTAGTGAATGTAATGTAACACACACCCATACAATGCGCACCACCCCGTGATGTTTTTCTCACTCCTACTAGTGAATCTAATGTAACACACACCCATAAAATGTGCACCACCCCGTGATGTTTTTCTCACTCCTACTAGTGAATCTAATGTAACACACACCCATACAATGCGTACCACCCCGTGAATTTTTTCTCACTCCTAGTAGTGAATCTAATGTAACACACACCCATACAATGCGCACCACCCCGTGATGTATTTCTCACTCCTACTAGTGAATGTAATGTAACACACACCCATACAATGCGCACCACCCCGCGATGTTTTTCAGAAACCTATCCTACATTGCCACTGCATGTTCCCTGACCTCCCCATGCTGACCACCCCGTGGTGCTTTTCTCCATCCTACATTGCCACTCACTGCCTATTCTAATTCAGACCCTCCAATTCACACCACCCCGTGATGTTTTTCTCACTCCTAGTAGTGAATGTAATGTAACACACACCCATACAATGCGCACCACCCCGTGATGTTATTCTCACTCATACTAGTGAATGTAATGTAACACACACCCATACAATGCGCACCACCCGTGATGTTTTTCTCACTCCTACTAGTGAATGTAATGTAACACACACCCATACAATGCGCACCACCCCGTGATGTTTTTCTCACTCCTACTAGTGAATGTAATGTAACACACACCCATACAATGCGCACCACCTCGTGATGTTTTTCTCACTCTTACTAGTGAATGTAATGTAACACACACCCATACAATGCGCACCACCCCGTGATGTATTTCTCACACCTACTAGTGAATGTAATGTAACACACACCCATACAATGTGCACCACCCCGTGATGTTTTTCTCACTCCTACTAGTGAATCTAATGTAACACACACCCATACAATGCGCACCACCCCATGATGTTTTTCTCACTCCTACTAGTGAATGTAATGTAACACACACCCATACAATGCGCACCACCCCGTGATGTTTTTCTCACTCCTACTAGTGAATGTAATGTAACACACACCCATACAATGCGCACCACCCCGTGATGTTTTTCTCACTCCTACTAGTGAATGTAATGTAACACACACCCATACAATGCGCACCACCCCGTGATGTTTTTCTCACTCCTACTAGTGAATGTAATGTAACACACACCCATACAATGCGCACCACCCCGTGATGTTTTTCTCACTCCTACTAGTGAATCTAATGTAACACACACCCATACAATGCGCACCACCCCGCCATGTTTTTCAGAAACCTATCCTACATTGCCACTGCATGTTCCCTTACCTCCCCATGCTGACCACCCCGTGGTGCTTTTCTCCATTTTACATTGCCACTCACTGCCTATTCTAATTCAGCCCCTCCGATTCACACCACCCCGTGATGTTTTTCTCACTCCTAGTAGTGAATGTAATGTAACACACACCCATACAATGCGCACCACCCCGTGATGATTTTCTCACTCCTACTAGTGAATGTAATGTAACACACACCCATACAATGCGCACCATCCCGTGATGTTTTTCTCACTCCTACTAGTGAATGTAATGTAACACACACCCATACAATGCGCACCACCCCGTGATGTTTTTCTCACTCTACTAGTGAATGTAATGTAACACACACCCATACAATGCCCACCACCCCGTGATGTTTTTCTCACTCCTACTAGTGAATGTAATGTAACACACACCCATACAATGCGAACCACCCCGTGATGTTTTTCTCACTCCTACTAGTGAATGTAATGTAACACACACCCATACAATGCGCACCACCCCATGATGTATTTCTCACTCCTCTTAGTGAATGTAATGTAACACACACCCATACAATGCGCACCACCCCGTGATGTTTTTCTCACTCCTACTAGTGAAACTAATGTAACACACACCCATACAATGCGCACCACCCCGCCATGTTTTTCAGAAACCTATCCTACATTGCCACTGCATGTTCCCTGACCTCCCCATGCTGACCACCCCATGGTGCTTTTCTCCATTTTACATTGCCACTCACTGCCTATTCTAATTCAGCCCCTCCGATTCACACCACCCCGTGATGTTTTTCTCACTCCTAGTAGTGAATGTAATGTAACACACACCCATACAATGCGCACCACCCCGTGATGTTTTTCTCACTCCTGCTAGTGAATGTAATGTAACACACACCCATACAATGCCCACCATCCCGTGATGTTTTTCTCACTCCTACTAGTGAATGTAATGTAACACACACCCATACAATGCGCACCACCCCGTGATGTTTTTCTCACTCCTACTAGTGAATGTAATGTAACACACACCCATACAATGCGCACCACCCCGTGATGTTTTTCTCACTCCTGCTAGTGAATGTAATGTAACACACACCCATATAATGCGCACCACCCCGTGATGTTTTTCTCACTCCTACTAGTGAATGTAATGTAACACACACCCATACAATGCGCACCACCCCATGATGTTTTTCTCACTCCTACTAGTGAATCTAATGTAAAACACACCCATACAATGCGCACCATCCCGTGATGTTTTTCTCACTCCTACTAGTGAATGTAATGTAACACACACCCATACAATGCGCACCACCCCGTGATGTTTTTCTCACTCCTACTCGTGAATGTAATGTAACACACACCCATACAATGCGCACCACCCCGTGATGTTTTTCTCACTCCTACTAGTGAATGTAATGTAACACACAGCCATACAATGCGCACCATCCCGTGATGTTTTTCTCACTCCTACTAGTGAATGTAATGTAACACACACCCATACAATGCGCACCACCCCGTGATGTTTTTCTCACTCCTACTAGTGAATGTAATGTAACACACACCCATACAATGCGCACCACCCCGTGATGTTTTTCTCACTCCTACTAGTGAATGTAATGTAACACACAGCCATACAATGTGCACCATCCCGTGATGTTTTTCTCACTCCTACTAGTGAATGTAATGTAACACACACCCATATAATGCGCACCATCCCGTGATGTTTTTCTCACTCCTACTAGTGAATGTAATGTAACACACACCCATACAATGCGCACCACCCCGTGATGTTTTTCTCATTCCTACTAGTGAATGTAATGTAACACACACCCATACAATGCGCACCACCCCGTGATGTTTTTCTCACTCCTATTAGTGAATGTAATGTAGCACACACCCATACAATGCGCACCATCCCATGATGTTTTTCTCACTCCTGCTAGTGAATGTAATGTAACACACACCCATACAATGCGCACCACCCCGTGATGTTTTTCTCACTCCTACTAGTGAATGTAATGTAACACACACCCATACAATGCGCACCAACCCGTGATGTTTTTCCTCACTCCTACTAGTGAATCTAATGTAACACACACCCATACAATGCGTACCACCCCGTGATGTTTTTCGCACTCCTACTAGTGAATCTAATGTAACACACACCCATACAATGCGCACCACCCCGTGATGTATTTCTCACTCCTACTAGTGAATGTAATGTAACACACACCCATACAATGCGCACCACCCCGCGATGTTTTTCAGAAACCTATCGTACATTGCCACTGCATGTTCCCTGACTTCCCCATGCTGACCACCCCGTGGTGCTTTTCTCCATCCTACATTGCCACTCACTGCCTATTCTAATTCAGACCCTCCAATTCACACCACCCCGTGATGTTTTTCTCACTCCTAGTAGTGAATGTAATGTAACACACACCCATACAATGCGCACCACCCCGTGATGTTTTTCTCACTCCTACTAGTGAATGTAATGTAACACACACCCATACAATGCGCACCACCCGTGATGTTTTTCTCACTCCTACTAGTGAATGTAATGTAACACACACCCATATAATGCGCACCACCCCGTGATGTTTTTCTCACTCCTACTAGTGAATGTAATGTAACACACACCCATACAATGCGCACCACCCCGTGATGTTTTTCTCACTCCTACTAGTGAATGTAATGTAACACACAGCCATACAATGCGCACCACCCCGTGATGTTTTTCTCACTCCTACTAGTGAATGTAATGTAACACACACCCATACAATGCGCACCACCCCGTGATGTTTTTCTCACTCCTACTAGTGAATGTAATGTAACACACACCCATACAATGCGCACCACCCCGTGATGTTTTTCTCACTCCTACTAGTGAATGTAATGTAACACACACCCATACAATGCGCACCACCCCGTGATGTTTTTCTCACTCCTACTAGTGATTGTAATATAACACACACTCATACAATGCGAACCACCCCGTGATGTTTTTCTCATTCCTACTAGTGAATGTAATGTAACACACACCCATACAATGCGCACCACCCCGTGATGTTTTTCTCACTCCTATTAGTGAATGTAATGTAGCACACACCCATACAATGCGCACCATCCCATGATGTTTTTCTCACTCCTGCTAGTGAATGTAATGTAACACACACCCATACAATGCGCACCACCCCGTGATGTTTTTCTCACTCCTACTAGTGAATGTAATGTAACACACACCCATACAATGCGCACCAACCCGTGATGTTTTTCTCACTCCTACTAGTGAATCTAATGTAACACACACCCATACAATGCGTACCACCCCGTGATGTTTTTCGCACTCCTACTAGTGAATCTAATGTAACACACACACATACAATGCGCACCACCCCGTGATGTATTTCTCACTCCTACTAGTGAATGTAATGTAACACACACCCATACAATGCGCACCACCCCGCGATGTTTTTCAGAAACCTATCGTACATTGCCACTGCATGTTCCCTGACTTCCCCATGCTGACCACCCCGTGGTGCTTTTCTCCATCCTACATTGCCACTCACTGCCTATTCTAATTCAGACCCTCCAATTCACACCACCCCGTGATGTTTTTCTCACTCCTAGTAGTGAATGTAATGTAACACACACCCATACAATGCGCACCACCCCGTGATGTTTTTCTCACTCCTACTAGTGAATGTAATGTAACACACACCCATACAATGCGCACCACCCGTGATGTTTTTCTCACTCCTACTAGTGAATGTAATGTAACACACACCCATATAATGCGCACCACCCCGTGATGTTTTTCTCACTCCTACTAGTGAATGTAATGTAACACACACCCATACAATGCGCACCACCCCGTGATGTTTTTCTCACTCCTACTAGTGAATGTAATGTAACACACAGCCATACAATGCGCACCACCCCGTGATGTTTTTCTCACTCCTACTAGTGAATGTAATGTAACACACACCCATACAATGCGCACCACCCCGTGATGTTTTTCTCACTCCTACTAGTGAATGTAATGTAACACACACCCATACAATGCGCACCACCCCGTGATGTTTTTCTCACTCCTACTAGTGAATGTAATGTAACACACACCCATACAATGCGCACCACCCCGTGATGTTTTTCTCACTCCTACTAGTGATTGTAATATAACACACACTCATACAATGCGCACCACCCCGTGATGTTTTTCTCATTCCTACTAGTGAATGTAATGTAACACACACCCATACAATGCGCACCACCCCGTGATGTTTTTCTCACTCCTATTAGTGAATGTAATGTAGCACACACCCATACAATGCGCACCATCCCATGATGTTTTTCTCACTCCTGCTAGTGAATGTAATGTAACACACACCCATACAATGCGCACCACCCCGTGATGTTTTTCTCACTCCTACTAGTGAATGTAATGTAACACACACCCATACAATGCGCACCAACCCGTGATGTTTTTCTCACTCCTACTAGTGAATCTAATGTAACACACACCCATACAATGCGTACCACCCCGTGATGTTTTTCGCACTCCTACTAGTGAATCTAATGTAACACACACCCATACAATGCGCACCACCCCGTGATGTATTTCTCACTCCTACTAGTGAATGTAATGTAACACACACCCATACAATGCGCACCACCCCGCGATGATTTTCAGAAACCTATCGTACATTGCCACTGCATGTTCCCTGACTTCCCCATGCTGACCACCCCGTGGTGCTTTTCTCCATCCTACATTGCCACTCACTGCCTATTCTAATTCAGACCCTCCAATTCACACCACCCCGTGATGTTTTTCTCACTCCTAGTAGTGAATGTAATGTAACACACACCCATACAATGCGCACCACCCCGTGATGTTTTTCTCACTCCTACTAGTGAATGAAATGTAACACACACCCATACAATGCGCACCACCCGTGATGTTTTTCTCACTCCTACTAGTGAATGTAATGTAACACACACCCATATAATGCGCACCACCCCGTGATGTTTTTCTCACTCCTACTAGTGAATGTAATGTAACACACAGCCATACAATGCGCACCACCCCGTGATGTTTTTCTCACTCCTACTAGTGAATGTAATGTAACACACACCCATACAATGCGCACCACCCCGTGATGTTTTTCTCACTCCTACTAGTGAATGTAATGTAACACACACCCATACAATGCGCACCACCCCGTGATGTTTTTCTCACTCCTACTAGTGAATGTAATGTAACACACACCCATACAATGCGCACCACCCCGTGATGTTTTTCTCACTCCTACTAGTGAATGTAATGTAACACACACCCATACAATGCGCACCACCCCGCGATGTTTTTCAGAAACCTATCCTACATTGCCACTGCATGTTCCCTGACCTCCCCATGCTGACCACCCCGTGGTGCTTTTCTCCATCCTACATTGCCACTCACTGCCTATTCTAATTCAGACCCTCCAATTCACACCACCCCGTGATGTTTTTCTCACTCCTAGTAGTGAATGTAATGTAACACACACCCATACAATGCGCACCACCCCGTGATGTTTTTCTCACTCCTACTAGTGAATGAAATGTAACACACACCCATACAATGCGCACCACCCGTGATGTTTTTCTCACTCCTACTAGTGAATGTAATGTAACACACACCCATATAATGCGCACCACCCCGTGATGTTTTTCTCACTCCTACTAGTGAATGTAATGTAACACACAGCCATACAATGCGCACCACCCCGTGATGTTTTTCTCACTCCTACTAGTGAATGTAATGTAACACACACCCATACAATGCGCACCACCCCGTGATGTTTTTCTCACTCCTACTAGTGAATGTAATGTAACACACACCCATACAATGCGCACCTCCCCGTGATGTTTTTCTCACTCCTACTAGTGAATGTAATGTAACACACACCCATACAATGCGCACCACCCCGTGATGTTTTTCTCACTCCTACTAGTGAATCTAATGTAACACAAACCCATACAATGCGCACCACCCCGTGATGTTTTTCTCACTCCTACTAGTGATTGTAATATAACACACACCCATACAATGCGCATCACCCCGTGATGTTTTTCTCACACCTACTAGTGAATGTAATGTAACACACACCCATACAATGCGCACCACCCCGTGATGTTTTTCTCACTCCTACTAGTGAATCTAATGTAACACACACCCATACAATGCGCAACACCCCGTGATGTTTTTCTCACTGCTACTAGTGAATCTAATGTAACACATACCCATACAATGCGCACCACACCGTGATGTTTTTCTCACTCCTACTAGTGAATGTAATGTAACACACACCCATACAATGCGCACCACCCCGTGAAGTTTTTCTCACTCCTACTAGTGAATGTAATGTAACACACACCCATACAATGCGCACCACCCCGTGATGTTTTTCTCACTCCTACTAGTGAATCTAATATAACACACACCCATACAATGCGCACCACCCCGTGATGTTTTTCTCACTCCTACTAGTGAATGTAATGTAACACACACCCATACAATGCGCACCACCCCGTGATGATTTTCTCACTCCTACTAGTGAATCTAATGTAACACACCCCCATACAATGCGCACCACCCCGTGATGTTTTTCTCACTCCTACTAGTGAATCTAATGTAACACACACCCATAAAATGCGCACCACCCCGTGATGTTTTTCTCACTCCTACTAGTGAATCTAATGTAACACACACCCATACAATGCGCACCACCCCGTGATGTTTTTCTCACTCCTACTAGTGAATCTAATGTAACACAAACCCATACAATGCGCACCACCCCGTGATGTTTTTCTCACTCCTACTAGTGATTGTAATATAACACACACCCATACAATGCGCACCACCCCGTGATGTTTTTCTCACACCTACTAGTGAATGTAATGTAGCACACACCCATACAATGAGCACCACCCCGTGATGTTTTTCTCACTCCTACTAGTGAATCTAATGTAACACACACCCATACAATGTGCAACACCCCGTGATGTTTTTCACACTCCTTCTAGTGAATCTAATGTAACACACACCCATACAATGCGCACCACACCGTGATGTTTTTCTCACTCCTACTAGTGAATGTAATGTAACACACACCCATACAATGCGCACCACACCGTGATGTTTTTCTCACTCCTACTAGTGAATGTAATGTAACACACACCCATACAATGCGCACCACCCTGTGATGTTTTTCTCACTCCTACTAGTGAATCTAATATAACACACACCCATACAATGCGCACCACCCCGTGATGTTTTTCTCACTCCTACTAGTGAATGTAATGTAACACACACCCATACAATGCGCACCACCCCGTGATGTTTTTCTCACTCCTACTAGTGAATCTAATGTAACACACACCCATACAATGCGCACCACCCCGTGATGTTTTTCTCACTCCTACTAGTGAATCTAATGTAACACACACCCATAAAATGCGCACCACCCCGTGATGTTTTTCTCACTCCTACTAGTGAATCTAATGTAACACACACCCATACAATGCGCACCACCCCGTGATGTTTTTCTCACTCCTACTAGTGTATGTAATGTAACACACACCCATACAATGCGCACCACACCGTGATGTTTTTCTCACTCCTACTAGTGAATGTAATGTAACACACACCCATACAATGCGCACCACCCCGTGATGTTTTTCTCACTCCTACTAGTGAATGTAATGTAACACACACCCATACAATGCGCACCACCCCGTGATGTTTTTCTCACTCCTACTAGTGACTCTAATGTAACACACACACATACAATGTGCACCACCCCGTGATGTTTTTCTCACTCCTACTAGTGAATGTAATGTAACACACACCCATACAATGCGCACCACCCCGTGATGTTTTTCTCACTCCTACTAGTGAATGTAATGTAACACACACCCATACAATGCGCACCACCCCGTGATGTTTTTCTCACTCCTACTAGTGAATGTAATGTAACACACACACATACAATGCGAACCACCCCGTGATGTTTTTCTCACTCCTACTAGTGAATGTAATGTAACACACACCCATACAATGCGCACCACCCCGTGATGTATTTCTCACTCCTCTTAGTGAATGTAATGTAACACACACCCATACAATGCGCACCACCCCGTGATGTTTTTCTCACTCCTACTAGCGAATCTAATGTAACACACACCCATCCAATGCGCACCACCCCGCCATGTTTTTCAGAAACCTATCCTACATTGCCACTGCATGTTTCCTGACCTCCCCATGCTGACCACCCCGTGGTGCTTTTCTCCATCCTACATTGCCACTCACTGCCTATTCTAATTCAGCCCCTCCGATTCACACCACCCCGTGATGTTTTTCTCACTCCTAGTAGTGAATGTAATGTAACACACACCCATACAATGCGCACCACCCCGTGATGTTTTTCTCACTCCTGCTAGTGAATGTAATGTATCACACACCCATATAATGCGCACCACCCCGTGATGTTTTTCTCCCTCCTA
Organism: Cavia porcellus; assembly: GCF_034190915.1. Taxonomy (NCBI): domain Eukaryota; kingdom Metazoa; phylum Chordata; class Mammalia; order Rodentia; family Caviidae; genus Cavia; species Cavia porcellus. Next base: position 87,768 of record NW_026947886.1, on the reverse strand, counting down.
CTAGTGAATGTAATGTAACACACACCCATACAATGCGCACCACCCCGTGATGTTTTTCTCACTCCTACTAGTGAATGTAATGTAACACACAGCCATACAATGCGCACCATCCCGTGATGTTTTTCTCACTCCTACTAGTGAATGTAATGTAACACACACCCATACAATGCGCACCATCCCGTGATGTTTTTCTCACTCCTACTAGTGAATGTAATGTAACACACACCCATACAATGCGCACCATCCCGTGATGTTTTTCTCACTCCTACTAGTGAATGTAATGTAACACACACCCATACAATGCGCACGATCCCGTGATGTTTTTCTCACTCCTACTAGTGAATGTAATGTAACACACACCCATACAATGCGCACCACCCCGTGATGTTTTTCTCATTCCTACTAGTGAATGTAATGTAACACACACCCATACAATGCGCACCACCCCGTGATGTTTTTCTCACTCCTACTAGTGAATGTAATGTAGCACACACCCATACAATGCGCACCATCCCGTGATGTTTTTCTCACTCCTACTAGTGAATGTAATGTAACACACACCCATACAATGCGCACCACCCCGTGATGTTTTTCTCACTCCTACTAGTGAATGTAATGTAACACACACCCATACAATGCGCACCACCCCGCGATGTTTTTCAGAAACCTATCCTACATTGCCACTGCATGTTCCCTGACCTCCCCATGCTGACCACCCCGTGGTGCTTTTCTCCATCCTACATTGCCACTCACTGCCTATTCTAATTCAGACCCTCCAATTCACACCACCCCGTGATGTTTTTCTCACTCCTAGTAGTGAATGTAATGTAACACACACCCATACAATGCGCACCACCCCGTGATGTTTTTCTCACTCCTACTAGTGAATGAAATGTAACACACACCCATACAATGCGCACCACCCGTGATGTTTTTCTCACTCCTACTAGTGAATGTAATGTAACACACACCCATATAATGCGCACCACCCCGTGATGTTTTTCTCACTCCTACTAGTGAATGTAATGTAACACACAGCCATACAATGCGCACCACCCCGTGATGTTTTTCTCACTCCTACTAGTGAATGTAATGTAACACACACCAATACAATGCGCACCACCCCGTGATGTTTTTCTCACTCCTACTAGTGAATGTAATGTAACACACACCCATACAATGCGCACCACCCCGTGATGTTTTTCTCACTCCTACTAGTGAATGTAATGTAACACACACCCATACAATGCGCACCACCCCGTGATGTTTTTCTCACTCCTACTAGTGAATGTAATGTAACACACACCCATACAATGCGCACCACCCCGCGATGTTTTTCAGAAACCTATCCTACATTGCCACTGCATGTTCCCTGACCTCCCCATGCTGACCACCCCGTGGTGCTTTTCTCCATCCTACATTGCCACTCACTGCCTATTCTAATTCAGACCCTCCAATTCACACCACCCCGTGATGTTTTTCTCACTCCTAGTAGTGAATGTAATGTAACACACACCCATACAATGCGCACCACCCCGTGATGTTTTTCTCACTCCTACTAGTGAATGAAATGTAACACACACCCATACAATGCGCACCACCCGTGATGTTTTTCTCACTCCTACTAGTGAATGTAATGTAACACACACCCATATAATGCGCACCAACCCGTGATGTTTTTCTCACTCCTACTAGTGAATGTAATGTAACACACAGCCATACAATGCGCACCACCCCGTGATGTTTTTCTCACTCCTACTAGTGAATGTAATGTAACACACACCCATACAATGCGCACCACCCCGTGATGTTTTTCTCACTCCTACTAGTGAATGTAATGTAACACACACCCATACAATGCGCACCACCCCGTGATGTTTTTCTCACTCCTACTAGTGAATGTAATGTAACACACACCCATACAATGCGCACCACCCCGTGATGTTTTTCTCACTCCTACTAGTGAATCTAATGTAACACAAACCCATACAATGCGCACCACCCCCTGATGTTTTTCTCACTCCTACTAGTGATTGTAATATAACACACACCCATACAATGCGCATCACCCCGTGATGTTTTTCTCACTCCTACTAGTGAATCTAATGTAACACACACCCATACAATGCGCAACACCCCGTGATGTTTTTCTCACTGCTACTAGTGAATCTAATGTAACACATACCCATACAATGCGCACCACACCGTGATGTTTTTCTCACTCCTACTAGTGAATGTAATGTAACACACACCCATACAATGCGCACCACCCCGTGAAGTTTTTCTCACTCCTACTAGTGAATGTAATGTAACACACACCCATACAATGCGCACCACCCCGTGATGTTTTTCTCACTCCTACTAGTGAATCTAATATAACACACACCCATACAATGCGCACCACCCCGTGATGTTTTTCTCACTCCTACTAGTGAATGTAATGTAACACACACCCATACAATGCGCACCACCCCGTGATGATTTTCTCACTCCTACTAGTGAATCTAATGTAACACACCCCCATACAATGCGCACCACCCCGTGATGTTTTTCTCACTCCTACTAGTGAATCTAATGTAACACACACCCATAAAATGCGCACCACCCCGTGATGTTTTTCTCACTCCTACTAGTGAATCTAATGTAACACACACCCATACAATGCGCACCACCCCGTGATGTTTTTCTCACTCCTACTAGTGAATCTAATGTAACACAAACCCATACAATGCGCACCACCCCGTGATGTTTTTCTCACTCCTACTAGTGATTGTAATATAACACACACCCATACAATGCGCACCACCCCGTGATGTTTTTCTCACACCTACTAGTGAATGTAATGTAGCACACACCCATACAATGAGCACCACCCCGTGATGTTTTTCTCACTCCTACTAGTGAATCTAATGTAACACACACCCATACAATGTGCAACACCCCGTGATGTTTTTCTCACTCCTTCTAGTGAATCTAATGTAACACACACCCATACAATGCGCACCACACCGTGATGTTTTTCTCACTCCTACTAGTGAATGTAATGTAACACACACCCATACAATGCGCACCACACCGTGATGTTTTTCTCACTCCTACTAGTGAATGTAATGTAACACACACCCATACAATGCGCACCACCCTGTGATGTTTTTCTCACTCCTACTAGTGAATCTAATATAACACACACCCATACAATGCGCACCACCCCGTGATGTTTTTCTCACTCCTACTAGTGAATGTAATGTAACACACACCCATACAATGCGCACCACCCCGTGATGTTTTTCTCACTCCTACTAGTGAATCTAATGTAACACACACCCATACAATGCGCACCACCCCGTGATGTTTTTCTCACTCCTACTAGTGAATCTAATGTAACACACACCCATAAAATGCGCACCACCCCGTGATGTTTTTCTCACTCCTACTAGTGAATCTAATGTAACACACACCCATACAATGCGCACCACCCCGTGATGTTTTTCTCACTCCTACTAGTGTATGTAATGTAACACACACCCATACAATGCGCACCACACCGTGATGTTTTTCTCACTCCTACTAGTGAATGTAATGTAACACACACCCATACAATGCGCACCACCCCGTGATGTTTTTCTCACTCCTACTAGTGAATGTAATGTAACACACACCCATACAATGCGCACCACCCCGTGATGTTTTTCTCACTCCTACTAGTGACTCTAATGTAACACACACACATACAATGTGCACCACCCCGTGATGTTTTTCTCACTCCTACTAGTGAATGTAATGTAACACACACCCATACAATGCGCACCACCCCGTGATGTTTTTCTCACTCCTACTAGTGAATGTAATGTAACACACACCCATACAATGCGCACCACCCCGTGATGTTTTTCTCACTCCTACTAGTGAATGTAATGTAACACACACACATACAATGCGAACCACCCCGTGATGTTTTTCTCACTCCTACTAGTGAATGTAATGTAACACACACCCATACAATGCGCACCACCCCGTGATGTATTTCTCACTCCTCTTAGTGAATGTAATGTAACACACACCCATACAATGCGCACCACCCCGTGATGTTTTTCTCACTCCTACTAGCGAATCTAATGTAACACACACCCATCCAATGCGCACCACCCCGCCATGTTTTTCAGAAACCTATCCTACATTGCCACTGCATGTTTCCTGACCTCCCCATGCTGACCACCCCGTGGTGCTTTTCTCCATCCTACATTGCCACTCACTGCCTATTCTAATTCAGCCCCTCCGATTCACACCACCCCGTGATGTTTTTCTCACTCCTAGTAGTGAATGTAATGTAACACACACCCATACAATGCGCACCACCCCGTGATGTTTTTCTCACTCCTGCTAGTGAATGTAATGTATCACACACCCATATAATGCGCACCACCCCGTGATGTTTTTCTCCCTCCTACTAGTGAATGTAATGTAACACACACCCATACAATGCGCACCACCCCGTGATGTTTTTCTCACTCCTACTAGTGAATGTAATGTAACACACAGCCATACAATGCGCACCATCCCGTGATGTTTTTCTCACTCCTACTAGTGAATGTAATGTAACACACACCCATACAATGCGCACCATCCCGTGATGTTTTTCTCACTCCTACTAGTGAATGTAATGTAACACACACCCATACAATGCGCACCATCCCGTGATGTTTTTCTCACTCCTACTAGTGAATGTAATGTAACACACACCCATACAATGCGCACCATCCCGTGATGTTTTTCTCACTCCTACTAGTGAATGTAATGTAACACACACCCATACAATGCGCACCACCCCGTGATGTTTTTCTCATTCCTACTAGTGAATGTAATGTAACACACACCCATACAATGCGCACCACCCCGTGATGTTTTTCTCACTCCTACTAGTGAATGTAATGTAGCACACACCCATACAATGCGCACCATCCCGTGATGTTTTTCTCACTCCTACTAGTGAATGTAATGTAACACACACCCATACAATGCGCACCACCCCGTGATGTTTTTCTCACTCCTACTAGTGAATGTAATGTAACACACACCCATACAATGCGCACCACCCCGCGATGTTTTTCAGAAACCTATCCTACATTGCCACTGCATGTTCCCTGACCTCCCCATGCTGACCACCCCGTGGTGCTTTTCTCCATTCTACATTGCCACTCACTGCCTATCATAATTCAGACCCTCCGATTCACACCACCCCGTGATGTTTTTCTCACTCCTACTAGTGAATGTAATGTAACACACACCCATACAATGCGCACCACCCCGTGATGTTTTTCTCACTCCTACTAGTGAATGTAATGTAACACACACCCATACAATGCGCACCACCCCGTGATGTTTTTTCTCACTCCTACTAGTGAATGTAATGTAACACACACACATACAATGCGCACCACCCCGTGATGTTTTTCTCACTCCTACTAGTGAATCTAAAGTAACACACACCCATACAATGCGCACCACCCCGCGAAGTTTTTCAGAAACCTATCCTACATTGCCACTGCATGTTCCCTGACCTCCCCATGCTGACCACCCCGTGGTGCTTTTCTCCATCCTACATTGCCACTCACTGCCTATTCTAATTCAGACCCTCCAATTCATACCACCCCGTGATGTTTTTCTCACTCCTAGTAGTGAATGTAATGTAACACACACGCATACAATGCGCACCACCCCGTGATGTTTTTCTCACTCCTACTAGTGAATCTTATGTAACACACACCCATACAATGCGCACCACCCCGTGATGTTTTTCTCACTCCTACTAGTGAGTGTAATGTAACACACACCCATACAATGCGTACCACCCCGTGATGTTTTTCTCACTCCTACTAGTGAATGTAATGTAACACACACCCATACAATGCGCACCACCCCGTGATGTTTTTCTCACTGCTACTAGTGAATGTAATGTAACACACACCCATACAATGCGCACCACCCCGTGATGTTTTTCTCACTCCTACTAGTGAATGTAAGGTAACACACACCCATACAATGCGCACCACCCCGTGATGTTTTTCTCACTCCTGCTAGTGAATGTAATGTAACACACACCCATACAATGCGCACCACCCCGTGATGTTTTTCTCACTCCTACTAGTGAATGTAATGTAACACACACCCATACAATGCGCACCACCCTGTGATGTTTTTCTCACTCCTACTAGTGAATGTAATGTAACACACACCCATACAATGCGCACCACCTCGTGATGTTTTTCTCACTCCTACTAGTGAATGTAATGTAACACACACCCATACAATGCGCACCACCCCGTGATGTATTTCTCACTCCTACTATTGAATGTAATGTAACACACACCCATACAATGCGCACCACCCCATGATGTTTTTCTCACTCCTACTAGTGAATGTAATGTAACACACACCCATACAATGCGCACCACCCCGTGATGTTTTTCTCACTCCTACTAGTGAATGTAATGTAACACACACACATACAATGCGCACCACCCCGTGATGTTTTTCTCACTCCTACTAGTGAATGTAATGTAACACACAACCATACAATGCGCACCACCCCGTGATGTTTTTCTCACTCCTACTAGTGAATCTAATGTAAAACACACCCATACAATGGGTACCACCCCGTGATGTTTTTCGCACTCCTACTAGTGAATCTAATGTAACACACACCCATACAATGCGCACCACCCCGTGATGTATTTCTCACTCCTACTAGTGAATGTAATGTAACACACACCCATACAATGCGCACCACCCCGTGATGTTTTTCTCACTCCTACTAGTGACTCTAATGTAACACACACCCATACAATGCGTACCACCCCGTGATGTATTTCTCACTCCTACTAGTGAATGTAATGTAACACACACGCATACAATGCGCACCACCCCGTGATGTTTTTCTCACTCCTACTAGTGAATGTAATGTAACACACACCCATACAATGCGCACCACCCCGTGATGTTTTTCTCACTCCTACTAGTGAATGTAATGTAACACACACCCATACAATGCGCACCCCCCCGCGATGTTTTTCAGAAACCTATCCTACATTGCCACTGCATGTTCCCTGACCTCCCCATGCTGACCACCCCGTGGTGCTTTTCTCCATTCTACATTGCCACTCACTGCCTATCCTAATTCAGACCCTCCGATTCACACCACCCCGTGATGTTTTTCTCACTCCTACTAGTGAATGTAATGTAACACACACCCATACAATGCGCACCACCCCGTGATGTTTTTCTCACTCCTACTAGTGAATGTAATGTAAAACACACCCATACAATGCGCACCACCCCGTGATGTTTTTTCTCACTCCTACTAGTGAATGTAATGTAACACACACACATACAATGCGCACCACCCCATGATGTTTTTCTCACTCCTACTAGTGAATCTAAAGTAACACACACCCATACAATGCGCACCACCGCGCGAAGTTTTTCAGAAACCTATCCTACATTGCCACTGCATGTTCCCTGACCTCCCCATGCTGACCACCCCGTGGTGCTTTTCTCCATCCTACATTGCCACTCACTGCCTATTCTAATTCAGACCCTCCAATTCACACCACCCCGTGATGTTTTTCTCACTCCTAGTAGTGAATGTAATGTAACACACACCCATACAATGCGCACCACCCCGTGATGTTTTTATCACTCCTACTAGTGAATCTAATGTAACACACACCCATACAATGCGCACCACCCCGTGATGTTTTTCTCACTCCTACTAGTGAGTGTAATGTAACACACACCCATACAATGCGCACCACCCCGTGATGTTTTTCTCACTCCTACTAGTGAATGTAATGTAACACACACCCATACAATGCGCACCACCCCGTGATGTTTTTCTCACTGCTACTAGTGAATGTAATGTAACACACACCCATACAATGCGCACCACCCCGTGATGTTTTTCTCACTCCTACTAGTGAATGTAAGGTAACACACACCCATACAATGCGCACCACCCCGTGATGTTTTTCTCACTCCTGCTAGTGAATGTAATGTAACACACACCCATACAATGCGCACCACCCCGTGATGTTTTTCTCACTCCTACTAGTGAATGTAATGTAACACACACCCATACAATGCGCACCACCCTGTGATATTTTTCTCACTCCTACTAGTGAATGTAATGTAACACACACCCATACAATGCGCACCACCTCGTGATGTTTTTCTCACTCCTACTAGTGAATGTAATGTAACACACACCCATACAATGCGCACCACCCCGTGATGTATTTCTCACTCCTACTATTGAATGTAATGTAACACACACCCATACAATGCACACCACCCCGTGATGTTTTTCTCACTCCTACTAATGAATCTAATGTAACACACACCCATACAATGCGCACCACCCCATGATGTTTTTCTCACTCCTACTAGTGAATGTAATGTAACACACACCCATACAATGCGCACCACCCCGTGATGTTTTTCTCACTCCTACTAGTGAATGTAATGTAACACACACCCATACAATGCGCACCACCCCGTGATGTTTTTGTCACTCCTACTAGTGACTCTAATGTAACACACACCCATACAATGCGCACCACCCCGTGATGTTTTTCTCACTCCTACTAGTGAATCTAATGTAACACACACCCATACAATGGGTACCACCCCGTGATGTTTTTCGCACTCCTACTAGTGAATCTAATGTAACACACACCCATACAATGCGCACCACCCCGTGATGTATTTCTCACTCCTACTAGTGAATGTAATGTAACACACACCCATACAATGCGCACCACCCCTTGATGTTTTTCTCACTCCTACTAGTGACTCTAATGTAACACACACCCATACAATGCGCACCACCCCGTGATGTTTTTCTCACTCCTACTAGTGAATGTAATGTAACACACACGCATACAATGCGCACCACCCTGTGATGTTTTTCTCACTCCTACTAGTGAATGTAATGTAACACACACCCATACAATGCGCACCACCCCGTGATGTTTTTCTCACTCCTACTAGTGAATCTAATGTAACACACACCCATACAATGCGCACCACCCCGCGATGTTTTTCAGAAACCTATCCTACATTGCCACTGCATGTTCCCTGACCTCCCAATGCTGACCACCCCGTGGTGCTTTTCTCCATTCTACATTGCCACTCACTGCCTATCCTAATTCAGACCCTCCGATTCACACCACCCCGTGATGTTTTTCTCACTCCTACTAGTGAATGTAATGTAACACACACCCATACAATGCGCACCACCCCGTGATGTTTTTCTCACTCCTACTAGTGAATGTAATGTAACACACACCCATACAATGCGAACCACCCCGTGATGTTTTTTCTCACTCCTACTAGTGAATGTAATGTAACACACACACATACAATGCGCACCACCCCGTGATGTTTTTCTCACTCCTACTAGTGAATCTAAAGTAACACACACCCATACAATGCGCACCACCCCGCGAAGTTTTTCAGAAACCTATCCTACATTGCCACTGCATGTTCCCTGACCTCCCCATGCTGACCACCCCGTGGTGCTTTTCTCCATCCTACATTGCCACTCACTGCCTATTCTAATTCAGACCCTCCAATTCACACCACCCCGTGATGTTTTTCTCACTCCTAGTAGTGAATGTAATGTAACACACACCCATACAATGCGCACCACCCCGTGATGTTTTTCTCACTCCTACTAGTGAATCTAATGTAACACACACCCATACAATGCGCACCACCCCGTGATGTTTTTCTCACTCCTACTAGTGAGTGTTATGTAACACACACCCATACAATGCGCACCACCCCGTGATGTTTTTCTCACTCCTACTAGTGAATGTTATGTAACACACACCCATACAATGCGCACCACCCCGTGATGTTTTTCTCACTGCTACTAGTGAATGTAATGTAACACACACCCATACAATGCGCACCACCCCGTGATGTTTTTCTCACTCCTACTAGTGAATGTAAGGTAACACACACCCATACAATGCGCACCACCCTGTGATGTTTTTCTCACTCCTACTAGTGAATGTAATGTAACACACACCCATACAATGCGCACCACCTCGTGATGTTTTTCTCACTCCTACTAGTGAATGTAATGTAACACACACCCATACAATGCGCACCACCCCGTGATGTATTTCTCACTCCTACTATTGAATGTAATGTAACACACACCCATACAATGCACACCACCCCGTGATGTTTTTCTCACTCCTACTAATGAATCTAATGTAACACACACCCATACAATGCGCACCACACCATGATGTTTTTCTCACTCCTACTAGTGAATGTAATGTAACACACACCCATACAATGCGCACCACCCCGTGATGTTTTTCTCACTCCTACTAGTGAATGTAATGTAACACACACCCATACAATGCGCACCACCTCGTGATGTTTTTCTCACTCCTACTAGTGAATGTAATGTAACACACACCCATACAATGCGCACCACCCCGTGATGTATTTCTCACTCCTACTATTGAATGTAATGTAACACACACCCATACAATGCACACCACCCCGTGATGTTTTTCTCACTCCTACTAATGAATCTAATGTAACACACACCCATACAATGCGCACCACCCCATGATGTTTTTCTCACTCCTACTAGTGAATGTAATGTAACACACACCCATACAATGCGCACCACCCCGTGATGTTTTTCTCACTCCTACTAGTGAATGTAATGTAACACACACCCATACAATGCGCACCACCCCGTGATGTTTTTCTCACTCCTACTAGTGAATGTAATGTAACACACACCCATACAATGCGCACCACCCCGTGATGTTTTTCTCACTCCTACTAGTGAATCTAATGTAACACACAACCATACAATGGGTACCACCCCGTGATGTTTTTCGCACTCCTACTAGTGAATCTAATGTAACACACACCCATACAATGCGCACCACCCCGTGATGTATTTCTCACTCCTACTAGTGAATGTAATGTAACACACACCCATACAATGCGCACCACCCCGTGATGTTTTTCTCACTCCTACTAGTGACTCTAATGTAACACACACCCATACAATGCGCACCACCCCGTGATGTTTTTCTCACTCCTACTAGTGAATGTAATGTAACACACACGCATACAATGCGCACCACCCCGTGATGTTTTTCTCACTCCTACTAGTGAATGTAATGTAACACACACCCATAGAATGCGCACCACCCCGTGATATTTTTCTCACTCCTACTAGTGAATGTAATGTAACACACACCCATACAATGCGCACCACCCCGTGATGTTTTTTCTCACTCCTACTAGTGAATGTAATGTAACACACACACATACAATGCGCACCACCCCGTGATGTTTTTCTCACTCCTACTAGTGAATCTAAAGTAACACACACCCATACAATGCGCACCACCCCGCGAAGTTTTTCAGAAACCTATCCTACATTGCCACTGCATGTTCCCTGACCTCCCCATGCTGACCACCCCGTGGTGCTTTTCTCCATCCTACATTGCCACTCACTGCCTATTCTAATTCAGACCCTCCAATTCACACCACCCCGTGATGTTTTTCTCACTCCTAGTAGTGAATGTAATGTAACACACACCCATACAATGCACACCACCCCGTGATGTTTTTCTCACTCCTACTAGTGAATCTAATGTAACACACACCCATACAATGCGCACCACCCCGTGATGTTTTTCTCACTCCTACTAGTGAGTGTAATGTAACACACACCCATACAATGCGCACCACCCCGTGATGTTTTTCTCACTCCTACTAGTGAATGTAATGTAACACACACCCATACAATGCGCACCACCCGGTGATGTTTTTCTCACTGCTACTAGTGAATGTAATGTAACACACACCCATACAATGCGCACCACCCCGTGATGTTTTTCTCACTCCTACTAGTGAATGTAAGGTAACACACACCCATACAATGCGCACAACCCCGTGATGTTTTTCTCACTCCTGCTAGTGAATGTAATGTAACACACACCCATACAATGCGCACCACCCGTGATGTTTTTCTCACTCCTAGTAGTGAATGTAATGTAACACACACCCATACAATGCGCACCACCCTGTGATGTTTTTCTCACTCCTACTAGTGAATGTAATGTAACACACACCCATACAATGCGCACCACCTCGTGATGTTTTTCTCACTCCTACTAGTGAATGTAATGTAACACACACCCATACAATGCGCACCACCCCGTGATGTATTTCTCACTCCTACTATTGAATGTAATGTAACACACACCCATACAATGCACACCACCCCGTGATGTTTTTCTCACTCCTACTAATGAATCTAATGTAACACACACCCATACAATGCGCACCACCCCATGATGTTTTTCTCACTCCTACTAGTGAATATAATGTAACACACACCCATACAATGCGCACCACCCCGTGATGTTTTTCTCACTCCTACTAGTGAATGTAATGTAACACACACCCATACAATGCGCACCACCCCGTGATGTTTTTCTCACTCCTACTAGTGAATGTAATGTAACACACACCCATCCAATGCGCACCACCCCGTGATGTTTTTCTCACTCCTACTAGTGAATGTAATGTAACACACACCCATACAATGCACACCACCCCGTGATGTTTTTCTCACTCCTACTAGTGAATCTAATGTAACACACACCCATACAATGCGCACCACCCCGCCATGTTTTTCAGAAACCTATCCTACATTGCCACTGCATGTTCCCTGACCTCCCCATGCTGACCACCCGTGGTGCTTTTCTCCATTTTACATTGCCACTCACTGCCTATTCTAATTCAGCTCCTCCGATTCACACCACCCCGTGATGTTTTTCTCACTCCTAGTAGTGAATGTAATGTAAAACACACCCATACAATGCGCACCACCCCGTGATGTTTTTCTCACTCCTGCTAGTGAATGTAATGTAACACACACCCATATAATGCGCACCACCCCGTGATGTTTTTCTCACTCCTGCTAGTGAATGTAATGTAACACACACCCATACAATGCGCACCACCCCGTGATGTTTTTCTCACTCCTACTAGTGAATGTAATGTAACACACAGCCATACAATGCGCACCATCCCGTGATGTTTTTCTCACTCCTACTAGTGAATGTAATGTAACACACACCCATACAATGCGCACCATCCCGTGATGTTTTTCTCACTCCTACTAGTGAATGTAATGTAACACACACCCATACAATGCGCACCACCCCGTGATGATTTTCTCACTCCTACTAGTGAATGTAATGTAACACACACCCATACAATGCGCACCACCCCGTGATGTTTTTCTCACTCCTACTAGTGAACGTAATGTAACACACACCCATACAATGCGTACCACCCCGTGATGTTTTTCTCACTCCTACTAGTGAATCTAATGTAACACACACCCATACAATGCGCACCACCCCGTGATGTATTTCTCACTCCTACTAGTGAATGTAATGTAACACACACCCATACAATGCGCACCACCCCGTGATGTTTTTCTCACTCCTACTAGTGACTCTAATGTAACACACACCCATACAATGCGCACCACCCCGTGATGTTTTTCTCACTCCTACTAGTGAATGTAATGTAACACACACCCATACAATGCGCACCACCCCGTGATGATTTTCTCACTCCAACTAGTGAATGTAATGTAACACACACCCATACAATGCGCACCATCCCGTGATGTTTTTCTCACTCCTACTAGTGAATGTAATGTAACACACACCCATACAATGCGCACCACCCCGTGATGTTTTTCTCACTCCTACCAATGAATCTAATGTAACACACACCCATACAATGCGCACCACCCCGTGATGTTTTTTTCACTCCTACTAGTGAATCTAATGTAACACACACCCATACAATGCGCACCACCCCGTGATGTTTTTCTCCCTCCTACTAGTGAATCTTATGTAACACACACCCATACAATGCGCACCACCCCGTGATGTTTTTCTCACTCCTACTAGTGAATGTAATGTAACACACACCCATACAATGCGCACCACCCCGTGATGTTATTCTCACTCCTACTAGTGAATGTAATGTAACACACACCCATACAATGCGCACCACCCCGTGATGTTTTTCTCACTCCTACTAGTGAATGTAATGTAACACACGCCCATACAATGCGCACCACCCCGTGATGTTTTTCTCACTCCTACTAGTGAATGTAATGTAACACACACCCATACAATGCACACCACCCCGTGATGATTTTCTCACTCCTCCTAGTGAATGTAATGTAACACACACCCATACAATGCGCACCATCCCGTGATGTTTTTCTCACTCCTACTAGTGAATGTAATGTAACACACACCCATACAATGCGCACCACCCCGTGATGTTTTTCTCACTCCTACCAATGAATCTAATGTAACACACACCCATACAATGCGCACCACCCCGTGATGTTTTTTTCACTCCTACTAGTGAATCTAATGTAACACACACCCATACAATGCGCACCACCCCGTGATGTTTTTCTCCCTCCTACTAGTGAATCTAATGTAACACACACCCATACAATGCGCACCACCCCGTGATGTTTTTCTCACTCCTACTAGTGAATGTAATGTAACACACACCCATACAATGCGCACCACCCCGTGATGTTTTTCTCACTCCTACTAGTGAATGTAATGTAACACACACCCATACATTGCGCACCACCCCGTGATGTTTTTCTCACTCCTACTAGTGAATGTAATGTAACACACACCCATACAATGTGCACCACCCCGTGATGTTTTTCTCACTCCTACTAGTGAATGTAATGTAACACACACCCATACAATGCGCACCACCCCGTGATGTTTTTCTCACTCCTACTAGTGAATGTAATGTAACACACACCCATACAATGCGCACCACCCCGTGATGTTTTTCTCACTCCTACTAGTGAATGTAATGTAACACACGCCCATACAATGCGCACCACCCCGTGATGTTTTTCTCACTCCTACTAGTGAATGTAATGTAACACACACCCATACAATGCACACGACCCCGTGATGTTTTTCTCACTCCTACTACTGAATGTAATGTAACAAACACCCATACAATGCGCACCACACGGTGATGTTTTTCTCACTCCTACTAGTGAATGTAATGTAACACACACCCATACAATGCGCACCACCCCGCGATGTTTTTCAGAAACCTATCCTACATTGCCACTGCATGTTCCCTGACCTCCCCATGCTGACCACTCCGTGGTGCTTTTCTCCATCCTACATTGCCACTCACTGCCTATTCTAATTCAGACCCTCCAATTCACACCACCCCGTGATGTTTTTCTCACTCCTAGTAGTGAATGTAATGTAACACACACCCATACAATGCGCACCACCCCGTGATGTATTTCTCACTCCTACTAGTGAATGTAATGTAACACACACCCATACAATGCGCACCACCCCGTGATGTTTTTCTCACTCCTACTAGTGACTCTAATGTAACACACACCCATACAATGCGCACCACCCCGTGATGTTTTTCTCACTCCTACTAGTGAATGTAATGTAACACACACCCATACAATGCGCACCACCCCGTGATGATTTTCTCACTCCTACTAGTGAATGTAATGTAACACACACCCATACAATGCGCACCATCCCGTGATGTTTTTCTCACTCCTACTAGTGAATGTAATGTAACACACACCCATACAATGCGCACCACCCCGTGATATTTTTCTCACTCCTACCAATGAATCTAATGTAACACACACCCATACAATGCGCACCACCCCGTGATGTTTTTTTCACTCCTACTAGTGAATCTAATGTAACACACACCCATACAATGCGCACCACCCCGTGATGTTTTTCTCCCTCCTACTAGTGAATCTAATGTAACACACACCCATACAATGCGCACCACCCCGTGATGTTTTTTTCACTCCTACTAGTGAATCTAATGTAACACATACCCATACAATGCGCACCACCCCGTGATGTTTTTCTCCCTCCTACTAGTGAATCTAATGTAACACACACCCATACAATGCGCACCACCCCGTGATGTTTTTCTCACTCCTACTAGTGAATGTAATGTAACACACACCCATACAATGCGCACGACCCCGTGATGTTTTTCTCACTCCTACTAGTGAATGTAATGTAACACACACCCATACAATGCGCACCACCCCGTGATGTTTTTCTCACTCCTACTAGTGAATGTAATGTAACACACGCCCATACAATGCGCACCACCCCGTGATGTTTTTCTCACTCCTACTAGTGAATGTAATGTAACACACACCCATACAATGCGCACGACCCCGTGATGTTTTTCTCACTCCTACTACTGAATGTAATGTAACAAACACCCATACAATGCGCACCACACGGTGATGTTTTTCTCACTCCTATTAGTGAATGTAATGTAACACACACCCATACAATGCGCACCACCCCGCGATGTTTTTCAGAAACCTATCCTACATTGCCACTGCATGTTCCCTGACCTCCCCATGCTGACCACTCCATGGTGCTTTTCTCCATCCTACATTGCCACTCACTGCCTATTCTAATTCAGACCCTCCAATTCACACCACCCCGTGATGTTTTTCTCACTCCCAGTAGTGAATGTAATGTAACACACACCCATACAATGCGCACCACCCCGTGATGTTTTTCTCACTCCTACTAGTGAATGTAATGTAACACACACCCATACAATGCGCACCACCCCGTGATGTTTTTCTCACTCCTACTAGTGAATGTAATGTAACACACACCCATACAATGCGCACCACCCCGTGATGTTTTTCTCACTCCTACTAGTGAATCTAATGTAACACACACCCATACAATGCGCACCACCCCGTGATGTTTTTCTCACTCCTACTAGTGAATGTAATGTAACACACGCCCATACAATGCGCACCACCCCGTGATGTTTTTCTCACTCCTACTAGTGAATGTAATGTAACACACACCCATACAATGCGCACGACCCCGTGATGTTTTTCTCACTCCTACTACTGAATGTAATGTAACAAACACCCATACAATGCGCACCACACGGTGATGTTTTTCTCACTCCTACTAGTGAATGTAATGTAACACACACCCATACAATGCGCACCACCCCGTGATGTTTTTCTCACTCCTACTAGTGAACGTAATGTAACACACACCCATACAATGCGTACCACCCCGTGATGTTTTTCTCACTCCTACTAGTGAATCTAATGTAACACACACCCATACAATGCGCACCACCCCGTGATGTATTTCTCACTCCTACTAGAGAATGTAATGTAACACACACCCATACAATGCGCACCACCCCGTGATGTTTTTCTCACTCCTACTAGTGACTCTAATGTAACACACACCCATACAATGCGCACCACCCCGTGATGTTTTTCTCACTCCTACTAGTGAATGTAATGTAACACACACCCATACAATGCGCACCACCCCGTGCTGATTTTCTCACTCCTACTAGTGAATGTAATGTAACACACACCCATACAATGCGCACCATCCCGTGATGTTTTTCTCACTCCTACTAGTGAATGTAATGTAACACACACCCATACAATGCGCACCACCCCGTGATGTTTTTCTCACTCCTACCAATGAATCTAATGTAACACACACCCATACAATGCGCACCACCCCGTGATGATTTTTCACTCCTACTAGTGAATCTAATGTAACACACACCCATACAATGCGCACCACCCCGTGATGTTTTTCTCCCTCCTACTAGTGAATCTAATGTAACACACACCCATACAATGCGCACCACCCCGTGATGTTTTTTTCACTCCTACTAGTGAATCTAATGTAACACACACCCATACAATGCGCACCACCCCGTGATGTTTTTCTCCCTCCTACTAGTGAATCTAATGTAACACACACCCATACAATGCGCACCACCCCGTGATGTTTTTCTCACTCCTACTAGTGAATGTAATGTAACACACACCCATACAATGCGCACCACCCCATGATGTTTTTCTCACTCCTACTAGTGAATGTAATGTAACACACGCCCATACAATGCGCACCACCCCGTGATGTTTTTCTCACTCCTACTAGTGAATGTAATGTAACACACACCCATACAATGCGCACGACCCCGTGATGTTTTTCTCACTCCTACTACTGAATGTAATGTAACAAACACCCATACAATGCGCACCACACGGTGATGTTTTTCTCACTCCTACTAGTGAATGTAATGTAACACACACCCATACAATGCGCACCACCCCGCGATGTTTTTCAGAAACCTATCCTACATTGCCACTGCATGTTCCCTGACCTCCCCATGCTGACCACTCCGTGGTGCTTTTCTCCATCCGACATTGCCACTCACTGCCTATTCTAATTCAGACCCTCCAATTCACACCACCCCGTGATGTTTTTCTCACTCCTAGTAGTGAATGTAATGTAACACACACCCATACAATGCGCACCACCCCGTGATGTTTTTCTCACTCCTACTAGTGAATGTAATGTAACACACACCCATACAATGCGCACCACCCCGTGATGTTTTTCTCACTCCTACTAGTGAATGTAATGTAACACACACCCATACAATGCGCACCACCCCGTGATGTTTTTCTCACTCCTACTAGTGAATCTAATGTAACACACACCCATACAATGCGCACCACCCCGTGATGTTTTTCTCACTCCTACTAGTGAATGTAATGTAACACACGCCCATACAATGCGCACCACCCCGTGATGTTTTTCTCACTCCTACTAGTGAATGTAATGTAACACACACCCATACAATGCGCACGACCCCGTGATGTTTTTCTCACTCCTACTACTGAATGTAATGTAACAAACACCCATACAATGCGCACCACACGGTGATGTTTTTCTCACTCCTACTAGTGAATGTAATGTAACACACACCCATACAATGCGCACCACCCCGCGATGTTTTTCAGAAACCTATCCTACATTGCCACTGCATGTTCCCTGACCTCCCCATGCTGACCACTCCGTGGTGCTTTTCTCCATCCTACATTGCCACTCACTGCCTATTCTAATTCAGACCCTCCAATTCACACCACCCCGTGATGTTTTTCTCACTCCTAGTAGTGAATGTAATGTAACACACACCCATACAATGCGCACCACCCCGTGATGTTTTTCTCACTCCTACTAGTGAATGTAATGTAACACACACCCATACAATGCGCACCACCCCGTGATGTTTTTCTCACTCCTACTAGTGAACGTAATGTAACACACACCCATACAATGCGTACCACCCCGTGATGTTTTTCTCACTCCTACTAGTGAATCTAATGTAACACACACCCATACAATGCGCACCACCCCGTGATGTATTTCTCACTCCTACTAGTGAATGTAATGTAACACACACCCATACAATGCGCACCACCCCGTGATGTTTTTCTCACTCCTACTAGTGACTCTAATGTAACACACACCCATACAATGGGCACCACCCCGTGATGTTTTTCTCACTCCTACTAGTGAATGTAATGTAACACACACCCATACAATGCGCACCACCCCGTGATGATTTTCTCACTCCTACTAGTGAATGTAATGTAACACACACCCATACAATGCGCACCATCCCGTGATGTTTTTCTCACTCCTACTAGTGAATGTAATGTAACACACACCCATACAATGCGCACCACCCCGTGATGTTTTTCTCACTCCTACCAATGAATCTAATGTAACACACACCCATACAATGCGCACCACCCCGTGATGTTTTTTTCACTCCTACTAGTGAATCTAATGTAACACACACCCATACAATGCGCACCACCCCGTGATGTTTTTCTCCCTCCTACTAGTGAATCTAATGTAACACACACCCATACAATGCGCACCACCCCGTGATGTTTTTCTCACTCCTACTAGTGAATGTAATGTAACACACACCCATACAATGCGCACCACCCCGTGATGTTTTTCTCACTCCTACTAGTGAATGTAATGTAACACACACCCATACAATGCGCACCACCCCGTGATGTTTTTCTCACTCCTACTAGTGAATGTAATGTAACACACGCCCATACAATGCGCACCACCCCGTGATGTTTTTCTCACTCCTACTAGTGAATGTAATGTAACACACACCCATACAATGCGCACGACCCCGTGATGTTTTTCTCACTCCTACTACTGAATGTAATGTAACAAACACCCATACAATGCGCACCACACGGTGATGTTTTTCTCACTCCTACTAGTGAATGTAATGTAACACACACCCATACAATGCGCACCACCCCGTGATGATTTTCTCACTCCTACTAGTGAATGTAATGTAACACACACCCATACAATGCGCACCATCCCGTGATGTTTTTCTCACTCCTACTAGTGAATGTAATGTAACACACACCCATACAATGCGCACCACCCCGTGATGTTTTTCTCACTCCTACCAATGAATCTAATGTAACACACACCCATACAATGCGCACCACCCCGTGATGTTTTTTTCACTCCTACTAGTGAATCTAATGTAACACACACCCATACAATGCGCACCACCCCGTGATGTTTTTCTCCCTCCTACTAGTGAATCTAATGTAACACACACCCATACAATGCGCACCACCCCGTGATGTTTTTCTCACTCCTACTAGTGAATGTAATGTAACACACACCCATACAATGCGCACCACCCCGTGATGTTTTTCTCACTCCTACTAGTGAATGTAATGTAACACACACCCATACAATGCGCACCACCCCGTGATGTTTTTCTCACTCCTACTAGTGAATGTAATGTAACACACACCCATACAATGCGCACCACCCCGTGATGTTTTTCTCACTCCTACTAGTGAATGTAATGTAACACACGCCCATACAATGCGCACCACCCCGTGATGTTTTTCTCACTCCTACTACTGAATGTAATGTAACACACACCCATACAATGCGCACGACCCCGTGATGTTTTTCTCACTCCTACTACTGAATGTAATGTAACAAACACCCATACAATGCGCACCACACGGTGATGTTTTTCTCACTCCTACTAGTGAATGTAATGTAACACACACCCATACAATGCGCACCACCCCGCGATGTTTTTCAGAAACCTATCCTACATTGCCACTGCATGTTCCCTGACCTCCCCATGCTGACCACTCCGTGGTGCTTTTCTCCATCCTACATTGCCACTCACTGCCTATTCTAATTCAGACCCTCCAATTCACACCACCCCGTGATGTTTTTCTCACTCCTAGTAGTGAATGTAATGTAACACACACCCATACAATGCGCACCACCCCGTGATGTTTTTCTCACTCCTACTAGTGAATGTAATGTAACACACACCCATACAATGCGCACCACCCCGTGATGTTTTTCTCACTCCTACTAGTGAACGTAATGTAACACACACCCATACAATGCGTACCACCCCGTGATGTTTTTCTCACTCCTACTAGTGAATCTAATGTAACACACACCCATACAATGCGCACCACCCCGTGATGTATTTCTCACTCCTACTAGTGAATGTAATGTAACACACACCCATACAATGCGCACCACCCCGTGATGTTTTTCTCACTCCTACTAGTGACTCTAATGTAACACACACCCATACAATGCGCACCACCCCGTGATGTTTTTCTCACTCCTACTAGTGAATGTAATGTAACACACACCCATACAATGCGCACCACCCCGTGATGATTTTCTCACTCCTACTAGTGAATGTAATGTAACACACACCCATACAATGCGCACCATCCCGTGATGTTTTTCTCACTCCTACTAGTGAATGTAATGTAACACACACCCATACAATGCGCACCACCCCGTGATGTGTTTCTCACTCCTACCAATGAATCTAATGTAACACACACCCATACAATGCGCACCACCCCGTGATGTTTTTTTCACTCCTACTAGTGAATCTAATGTAACACACACCCATACAATGCGCACCACCCCGTGATGTTTTTCTCCCTCCTACTAGTGAATCTAATGTAACACACACCCATACAATGCGCACCACCCCGTGATGTTTTTTTCACTCCTACTAGTGAATCTAATGTAACACACACCCATACAATGCGCACCACCCCGTGATGTTTTTCTCCCTCCTACTAGTGAATCTAATGTAACACACACCCATACAATGCGCACCACCCCGTGATGTTTTTCTCACTCCTACTAGTGAATGTAATGTAACACACACCCATACAATGCGCACCACCCCGTGATGTTTTTCTCACTCCTACTAGTGAATGTAATGTAACACACACCCATACAATGCGCACCACCCCGTGATGTTTTTCTCACTCCTACTAGTGAATGTAATGTAACACACGCCCATACAATGCGCACCACCCCGTGATGTTTTTCTCACTCCTACTAGTGAATGTAATGTAACACACACCCATACAATGCGCACGACCCCGTGATGTTTTTCTCACTCCTACTACTGAATGTAATGTAACAAACACCCATACAATGCGCACCACACGGTGATGTTTTTCTCACTCCTACTAGTGAATGTAATGTAACACACACCCATACAATGCGCACCACCCCGCGATGTTTTTCAGAAACCTATCCTACATTGCCACTGCATGTTCCCTGACCTCCCCATGCTGACCACTCCGTGGTGCTTTTCTCCATCCTACATTGCCACTCACTGCCTATTCTAATTCAGACCCTCCAATTCACACCACCCCGTGATGTTTTTCTCACTCCTAGTAGTGACGGTAATGTAACACACACCCATACAATGCGCACCACCCCGTGATGTTTTTCTCACTCCTACTAGTGAATGTAATGTAACACACACCCATACAATGCGCACCACCCCGTGATGTTTTTCTCACTCCTACTAGTGAATGTAATGTAACACACACCCATACAATGCGCACCACCCCGTGATGTTTTTCTCACTCCTACTAGTGAATGTAATGTAACATACACCCATACAATGCCCACCACCCCGTGATGTTTTTCTCACTCCTACTAGTGAATGTAATGTAACACACGCCCATACAATGCGCACCACCCCGTGATGTTTTTCTCACTCCTACTAGTGAATGTAATGTAACACACACCCATACAATGCGCACGACCCCGTGATGTTTTTCTCACTCCTACTACTGAATGTAATGTAACAAACACCCATACAATGCGCACCACACGGTGATGTTTTTCTCACTCCTACTAGTGAATGTAATGTAACACACACCCATACAATGCGCACCACCCCGCGATGTTTTTCAGAAACCTATCCTACATTGCCACTGCATGTTCCCTGACCTCCCCATGCTGACCACTCCGTGGTGCTTTTCTCCATCCTACATTGCCACTCACTGCCTATTCTAATTCAGACCCTCCAATTCACACCACCCCGTGATGTTTTTCTCACTCCTAGTAGTGAATGTAATGTAACACACACCCATACAATGCGCACCACCCCGTGATGTTTTTCTCACTCCTACTAGTGAATGTAATGTAACACACACCCATACAATGCGCACCACCCCGTGATGTTTTTCTCACTCCTACTAGTGAACGTAATGTAACACACACCCATACAATGCGTACCACCCCGTGATGTTTTTCTCACTCCTACTAGTGAATCTAATGTAACACACACCCATACAATGCGCACCACCCCGTGATGTATTTCTCACTCCTACTTGTGAATGTAATGTAACACACACCCATACAATGCGCACCACCCCGTGATGTTTTTCTCACTCCTACTAGTGACTCTAA
This sequence comes from Cavia porcellus, assembly GCF_034190915.1. Taxonomy (NCBI): domain Eukaryota; kingdom Metazoa; phylum Chordata; class Mammalia; order Rodentia; family Caviidae; genus Cavia; species Cavia porcellus. The sequence continues at coordinate 63,943 of NW_026947886.1, read as the reverse complement.
TGTAACACACACCCATACAATGCGCACCACCCCGTGATGTTTTTCTCACTCCTACTAGTGAATGTAATGTAACACACACCCATACAATGCGCACCACCCCGTGATGATTTTCTCACTCCTACTAGTGAATGTAATGTAACACACACCCATACAATGCGCACCATCCCGTGATGTTTTTCTCACTCCTACTAGTGAATGTAATGTAACACACACCCATACAATGCGCACCACCCCGTGATGATTTTCTCACTCCTACCAATGAATCTAATGTAACACACACCCATACAATGCGCACCACCCCGTGATGTTTTTTTCACTCCTACTAGTGAATGTAATGTAACACACACCCATACAATGCGCACCACCCCGTGATGTTTTTCTCCCTCCTACTAGTGAATCTAATGTAACACACACCCATACAATGCGCACCACCCCGTGATGTTTTTCTCACTCCTACTAGTGAATGTAATGTAACACACACCCATACAATGCGCACCACCCCGTGATGTTTTTCTCACTCCTACTAGTGAATGTAATGTAACACACACCCATACAATGCGCACCACCCCGTGATGTTTTTCTCACTCCTACTAGTGAATGTAATGTAACACACGCCCATACAATGCGCACCACCCCGTGATGTTTTTCTCACTCCTACTAGTGAATGTAATGTAACACACACCCATACAATGCGCACCACCCCGTGATGTTTTTCTCACTCCTACTAGTGAATGTAATGTAACACACACCCATACAATGCGCACCACCCCGTGATGTTTTTCTCACTCCTACTAGTGAATGTAATGTAACACACGCCCATACAATGCGCACCACCCCGTGATGTTTTTCTCACTCCTACTAGTGAATGTAATGTAACACACACCCATACAATGCGCACGACCCCGTGATGTTTTTCTCACTCCTACTACTGAATGTAATGTAACAAACACCCATACAATGCGCACCACACGGTGATGTTTTTCTCACTCCTACTAGTGAATGTAATGTAACACACACCCATACAATGCGCACCACCCCGCGATGTTTTTCAGAAACCTATCCTACATTGCCACTGCATGTTCCCTGACCTCCCCATGCTGACCACTCCGTGGTGCTTTTCTCCATCCTACATTGCCACTCACTGCCTATTCTAATTCAGACCCTCCAATTCACACCACCCCGTGATGTTTTTCTCACTCCTAGTAGTGAATGTAATGTAACACACACCCATACAATGCGCACCACCCCGTGATGTTTTTCTCACTCCTACTAGTGAATGTAATGTAACACACACCCATACAATGCGCACCACCCCGTGATGTTTTTCTCACTCCTACTAGTGAATGTAATGTAACACACACCCATACAATGCGCACCACCCCGTGATGTTTTTCTCACTCCTACTAGTGAATCTAATGTAACACACACCCATACAATGCGCACCACCCCGTGATGTTTTTCTCACTCCTACTAGTGAATGTAATGTAACACACACCCATACAATGCGCACCATCCCGTGATGTTTTTCTCACTCCTACTAGTGAATGTAATGTAACACACACCCATACAATGCGCACCACCCCATGATGTTTTTCTCACTCCTACCAATGAATCTAATGTAACACACACCCATACAATGCGCACCACCCCGTGATGTTTTTCTCACTCCTACTAGTGAATCTAATGTAACACACACCCATACAATGCGCACCACCCCGTGATGTTTTTCTCCCTCCTACTAGTGAATCTAATGTAACACACACCCATACAATCCGCACCACCCCGTGATGTTTTTCTCACTCCTGCTAGTGAATGTAATGTAACACACACCCATACAATGCGCACCACCCCGTGATGTTTTTCTCACTCCTACTAGTGAATGTAATGTAACACACACCCATACAATGCGCACCACCCCGTGATGTTTTTCTCACTCCTACTAGTGAATCTAATGTAACACACACCCATACAATGCGCACCACCCCGTGATGTTTTTCTCACTCCTACTAGTGAATGTAATGTAACACACACCCATACAATGCGCACTACCCCGTGATGTTTTTCTCACTCCTGGTAGTGAATGTAATGTAACACACACCCATACAATGCGCACCACCACGTGATGTTTTTCTCACTCCTGGTAGTGAATGTATTGTAACACACACCCATACAATGCGCACCACCCCGTGATGTTTTTCTCACTCCTGGTAGTGAATGTAATGTAACACACACCCATACAATGCGCACCACCCCGTGATGTTTTTCTCACTCCTGGTAGTGAATGTAATGTAACACACACCCATACAATGCGCACCACCCCGTGATGTTTTTCTCACTCCTACTAGTGAAAGTAATGTAACACACACCCATACAATGCGCACCACCCCGTGATGTTTTTCTCACTCCTACTAGTGAATGTAATGTAACACACACCCATACAATGCGCACCACCCCGTGATGTTTTTCTCACTCCTACTAGTGAATCTAATGTAACACACACCCATACAATGCGCACCACCCCGTGATGTTTTTCTCACTCCTACTAGTGAATGTAATGTAACACACACCCATACAATGCGCACCACCCCGTGATGTTTTTCTCACTCCTACTAGTGAATGTAATGTAACACACACCCATACAATGCGCACCACCACGTGATGTTTTTCTCACTCCTACTAGTGAATGTAATGTAACACACACCCATACAATGCGCACCACCCCGTGATGTTTTTCTCACTCCTACTAGTGAATCTAATGTAACACACACCCATACAATGCGCAACACCCCGTGATGTTTTTCTCACTCCTACTAGTGAATGTAATGTAACACACACCCATACAACGCGCACCACCCCGTGATGTTTTTCTCACTCCTACTAGTGAATGTAATGTAACACACACCCATACAATGCGCACCACCCCGTGATGTTTTTCTCACTCCTACTAGTGAATGTAATGTAACACACACGCATACAATGCGCACCACCCCGTGATGTTTTTCTCACTCCTACTAGTGAATGTAATGTAACACACACCCATACAATGCGCACCACCCCGTGATGTTTTTCTCACTCCTAGTAGTGAATGTAATGTAACACACACCCATACAATGCGCACCACTCCGTGATGTTTTTCTCACTCATACTAGTGAATGTAATGTAACACACACCCATACAATGCGCACCACCCCGTGATGTTTTTCTCACTCCTACTAGTGAATGTAATGTAACACACACCCATACAATGCGCACCACCCCGTGATGTTTTTCTCACTCCTCTTAGTGAATGTAATGTAACACACACCCATACAATGCGCACCACCCCGTGATGTTTTTCTCACTCCTACTAGAGAATGTAATGTAACACACACCCATACAATGCGCACCACCCCGTGATGTTTTTCTCACTCCTACTAGTGAATCTAATGTAACACACACCCATACAATGCGCACCACCCCGTGATGTTTTTCTCACTCCTACTAGTGAATGTAATGTAACATACACCCATACAATGCGCACCATCCCGTGATGTTTTTCTCACTCCTACTAGTGAATCTAATGTAACACACACCCATACAATGCGCACCACCCCGTGATGTTTTTCTCACTCCTACTAGTGAATCTAATGTAACACACACCCATACAATGCGCACCACCCCATGATGTTTTTCTCACTCCTACTAGTGATTGTAATGTAACACACACCCATACAATGCGCACCACCCTGAGATGTTTTTCTCACTCCTACTAGTGAATGTAATGTAACACACACCCATACAATGCGCACTACCCCGTGATGTTTTTCTCACTCCTGGTAGTGAATGTAATGTAACACACACCCATACAATGCGCACCACCACATGATGTTTTTCTCACTCCTGGTAGTGAATGTATTGTAACACACACCCATACAATGCGCACCACCCCGTGATGTTTTTCTCACTCCTGGTAGTGAATGTAATGTAACACACACCCATACAATGCGCACCACCCCGTGATGTTTTTCTCACTCCTGGTAGTGAATGTAATGTAACACACACCCATACAATGCGCACCACCCCGTGATGTTTTTCTCACTCCTACTAGTGAAAGTAATGTAACACACACCCATACAATGCGCACCACCCCGTGATGTTTTTCTCACTCCTACTAGTGAATGTAATGTAACACACACCCATACAATGCGCACCACCCCGTGATGTTTTTCTCACTCCTACTAGTGAATCTAATGTAACACACACCCATACAATGCGCACCACCCCGTGATGTTTTTCTCACTCCTATTAGTGAATGTAATGTAACACACACCCATACAATGCGCACCACCCCGTGATGTTTTTCTCACTCCTACTAGTGAATGTAATGTAACACACACCCATACAATGCGCACCACCACGTGATGTTTTTCTCACTCCTACTAGTGAATGTAATGTAACACACACCCATACAATGCGCACCACCCCGTGATGTTTTTCTCACTCCTACTAGTGAATCTAATGTAACACACACCCATACAATGCGCAACACCCCGTGATGTTTTTCTCACTCCTACTAGTGAATGTAATGTAACACACACCCATACAATGCGCACCACCCCGTGATGTTTTTCTCACTCCTACTAGTGAATGTAATGTAACACACACCCATACAATGCACACCACCCCGTGATGTTTTTCTCACTCCTACTAGTGAATGTAATGTAACACACACGCATACAATGCGCACCACCCCGTGATGTTTTTCTCACTCCTACTAGTGAATGTAATGTAACACACACCCATACAATGCGCACCACCCCGTGATGTTTTTCTCACTCCTAGTAGTGAATGTAATGTAACACACACCCATACAATGCGCACCACTCCGTGATGTTTTTCTCACTCATACTAGTGAATGTAATGTAACACACACCCATACAATGCGCACCACCCCGTGATGTTTTTCTCACTCCTACTAGTGAATGTAATGTAACACACACCCATACAATGCGCACCACCCCGTGATGTTTTTCTCACTCCTCTTAGTGAATGTAATGTAACACACACCCATACAATGCGCACCACCCCGTGATGTTTTTCTCACTCCTACTAGAGAATGTAATGTAACACACACCCATACAATGCGCACCACCCCGTGATGTTTTTCTCACTCCTACTAGTGAATCTAATGTAACACACACCCATACAATGCGCACCACCCCGTGATGTTTTTCTCACTCCTACTAGTGAATGTAATGTAACACACACCCATACAATGCGCACCATCCCGTGATGTTTTTCTCACTCCTACTAGTGAATCTAATGTAACACACACCCATACAATGCGCACCACCCCGTGATGTTTTTCTCACTCCTACTAGTGAATCTAATGTAACACACACCCATACAATGCGCACCACCCCATGATGTTTTTCTCACTCCTACTAGTGATTGTAATGTAACACACACCCATACAATGCGCACCACCCTGAGATGTTTTTCTCACTCCTACTAGTGAATGTAATGTAACACACACCCATACAATGCGCACCACCCCGTGATGTTTTTCTCACTCCTACTAGTGAATGTAATGTAACACACACCCGTACAATGCGCACCACCCCGTGATGTTTTTCTCACTCCTACTAGTGAATGTAATGTAACACACACCCATACAATGCGCACCACCCCGTGATGTTTTTCTCACTCCTACTAGTGAATCTAATGTAACACACACCCATACAATGCGCAACACCCCGTGATGTTTTTCTCACTCCTACTAGTGAATGTAATGTAACACACACCCATACAATGCGCACCACCCCGTGATGTTTTTCTCACTCCTACTAGTGAATGTAATGTAACACACACCCATACAATGCGCACCACCCCGTGATGTTTTTCTCATTCCTACTAGTGAATGTAATGTAACACACACGCATACAATGCGCACCACCCCGTGATGTTTTTCTCACTCCTACTAGTGAATGTAATGTAACACACACCCATACAATGTGCACCACCCCGTGATGTTTTTCTCACTCCTAGTAGTGAATGTAATGTAACACACACCCATACAATGCGCACCACTCCGTGATGTTTTTCTCACTCCTACTAGTGAATGTAATGTAACACACACCCATACAATGCGCACCACCCCGTGATGTTTTTCTCACTCCTACTAGTGAATGTAATGTAACACACACCCATACAATGCGCACCACCCCGTGATGTTTTTCTCACTCCTACTAGTGAATGTAATGTAACACACACGCATACAATGCGCACCACCCCGTGATGTTTTTCTCACTCCTACTAGTGAATGTAATGTAACACACACCCATACAATGCGCACCACCCCGTGATGTTTTTCTCACTCCTAGTAGTGAATGTAATGTAACACACACCCATACAATGCGCACCACTCCGTGATGTTTTTCTCACTCATACTAGTGAATGTAATGTAACACACACCCATACAATGCGCACCACCCCGTGATGTTTTTCTCACTCCTACTAGTGAATGTAATGTAACACACACCCATACAATGCGCACCACCCCGTGATGTTTTTCTCACTCCTCTTAGTGAATGTAATGTAACACACACCCATACAATGCGCACCACCCCGTGATGTTTTTCTCACTCCTACTAGAGAATGTAATGTAACACACACCCATACAATGCGCACCACCCCGTGATGTTTTTCTCACTCCTACTAGTGAATCTAATGTAACACACACCCATACAATGCGCACCACCCCGTGATGTTTTTCTCACTCCTACTAGTGAATGTAATGTAACATACACCCATACAATGCGCACCATCCCGTGATGTTTTTCTCACTCCTACTAGTGAATCTAATGTAACACACACCCATACAATGCGCACCACCCCGTGATGTTTTTCTCACTCCTACTAGTGAATCTAATGTAACACACACCCATACAATGCGAACCACCCCATGATGTTTTTCTCACTCCTACTAGTGATTGTAATGTAACACACACCCATACAATGCGCACCACCCTGAGATGTTTTTCTCACTCCTACTAGTGAATGTAATGTAACACACACCCATACAATGCGCACTACCCCGTGATGTTTTTCTCACTCCTGGTAGTGAATGTAATGTAACACACACCCATACAATGCGCACCACCACGTGATGTTTTTCTCACTCCTGGTAGTGAATGTATTGTAACACACACCCATACAATGCGCACCACCCCGTGATGTTTTTCTCACTCCTGGTAGTGAATGTAATGTAACACACACCCATACAATGCGCACCACCCCGTGATGTTTTTCTCACTCCTGGTAGTGAATGTAATGTAACACACACCCATACAATGCGCACCACCCCGTGATGTTTTTCTCACTCCTACTAGTGAAAGTAATGTAACACACACCCATACAATGCGCACCACCCCGTGATGTTTTTCTCACTCCTACTAGTGAATGTAATGTAACACACACCCATACAATGCGCACCACCCCGTGATGTTTTTCTCACTCCTACTAGTGAATCTAATGTAACACACACCCATACAATGCGCACCACCCCGTGATGTTTTTCTCACTCCTATTAGTGAATGTAATGTAACACACACCCATACAATGCGCACCACCCCGTGATGTTTTTCTCACTCCTACTAGTGAATGTAATGTAACACACACCCATACAATGCGCACCACCACGTGATGTTTTTCTCACTCCTACTAGTGAATGTAATGTAACACACACCCATACAATGCGCACCACCCCGTGATGTTTTTCTCACTCCTACTAGTGAATCTAATGTAACACACACCCATACAATGCGCAACACCCCGTGATGTTTTTCTCACTCCTACTAGTGAATGTAATGTAACACACACCCATACAATGCGCACCACCCCGTGATGTTTTTCTCACTCCTACTAGTGAATGTAATGTAACACACACCCATACAATGCACACCACCCCGTGATGTTTTTCTCACTCCTACTAGTGAATGTAATGTAACACACACGCATACAATGCGCACCACCCCGTGATGTTTTTCTCACTCCTACTAGTGAATGTAATGTAACACACACCCATACAATGCGCACCACCCCGTGATGTTTTTCTCACTCCTAGTAGTGAATGTAATGTAACACACACCCATACAATGCGCACCACTCCGTGATGTTTTTCTCACTCATACTAGTGAATGTAATGTAACACACACCCATACAATGCGCACCACCCCGTGATGTTTTTCTCACTCCTACTAGTGAATGTAATGTAACACACACCCATACAATGCGCACCACCCCGTGATGTTTTTCTCACTCCTCTTAGTGAATGTAATGTAACACACACCCATACAATGCGCACCACCCCGTGATGTTTTTCTCACTCCTACTAGAGAATGTAATGTAACACACACCCATACAATGCGCACCACCCCGTGATGTTTTTCTCACTCCTACTAGTGAATCTAATGTAACACACACCCATACAATGCGCACCACCCCGTGATGTTTTTCTCACTCCTACTAGTGAATGTAATGTAACACACACCCATACAATGCGCACCATCCCGTGATGTTTTTCTCACTCCTACTAGTGAATCTAATGTAACACACACCCATACAATGCGCACCACCCCGTGATGTTTTTCTCACTCCTACTAGTGAATCTAATGTAACACACACCCATACAATGCGCACCACCCCATGATGTTTTTCTCACTCCTACTAGTGATTGTAATGTAACACACACCCATACAATGCGCACCACCCTGAGATGTTTTTCTCACTCCTACTAGTGAATGTAATGTAACACACACCCATACAATGCGCACCACCCCGTGATGTTTTTCTCACTCCTACTAGTGAATGTAATGTAACACACACCCGTACAATGCGCACCACCCCGTGATGTTTTTCTCACTCCTACTAGTGAATGTAATGTAACACACACCCATACAATGCGCACCACCCCGTGATGTTTTTCTCACTCCTACTAGTGAATCTAATGTAACACACACCCATACAATGCGCAACACCCCGTGATGTTTTTCTCACTCCTACTAGTGAATGTAATGTAACACACACCCATACAATGCGCACCACCCCGTGATGTTTTTCTCACTCCTACTAGTGAATGTAATGTAACACACACCCATACAATGCGCACCACCCCGTGATGTTTTTCTCATTCCTACTAGTGAATGTAATGTAACACACACGCATACAATGCGCACCACCCCGTGATGTTTTTCTCACTCCTACTAGTGAATGTAATGTAACACACACCCATACAATGCGCACCACCCCGTGATGTTTTTCTCACTCCTAGTAGTGAATGTAATGTAACACACACCCATACAATGCGCACCACTCCGTGATGTTTTTCTCACTCATACTAGTGAATGTAATGTAACACACACCCATACAATGCGCACCACCCCGTGATGTTTTTCTCACTCCTACTAGTGAATGTAATGTAACACACACCCATACAATGCGCACCACCCCGTGATGTTTTTCTCACTCCTCTTAGTGAATGTAATGTAACACACACCCATACAATGCGCACCACCCCGTGATGTTTTTCTCACTCCTACTAGAGAATGTAATGTAACACACACCCATACAATGCGCACCACCCCGTGATGTTTTTCTCACTCCTACTAGTGAATCTAATGTAACACACACCCATACAATGCGCACCACCCCGTGATGTTTTTCTCACTCCTACTAGTGAATGTAATGTAACACACACCCATACAATGCGCACCATCCCGTGATGTTTTTCTCACTCCTACTAGTGAATCTAATGTAACACACACCCATACAATGCGCACCACCCCGTGATGTTTTTCTCACTCCTACTAGTGAATCTAATGTAACACACACCCATACAATGCGCACCACCCCATGATGTTTTTCTCACTCCTACTAGTGATTGTAATGTAACACACACCCATACAATGCGCACCACCCTGAGATGTTTTTCTCACTCCTACTAGTGAATGTAATGTAACACACACCCATACAATGCGCACCACCCCGTGATGTTTTTCTCACTCCTACTAGTGAATGTAATGTAAGACACACCCATACAATGCGCACCACCCCGTGATGTTTTTCTCACTCCTACTAGTGAATGTAATGTAACACACACCCATACAATGCGCACCACCCCGTGATGTTTTTCTCATTCCTACTAGTGAATGTAATGTAACACACACGCATACAATGCGCACCACCCCGTGATGTTTTTCTCACTCCTACTAGTGAATGTAATGTAACACACACCCATACAATGCGCACCACCCCGTGATGTTTTTCTCACTCCTAGTAGTGAATGTAATGTAACACACACCCATACAATGCGCACCACTCCGTGATGTTTTTCTCACTCATACTAGTGAATGTAATGTAACACACACCCACACAATGCGCACCACCCCGTGATGTTTTTCTCACTCCTACTAGTGAATGTAATGTAACACACACCCATACAATGCGCACCACCCCGTGATGTTTTTCTCACTCCTCTTAGTGAAGGTAATGTAACACACACCCATACAATGCGCACCACCCCGTGATGTTTTTCTCACTCCTACTAGAGAATGTAATGTAACACACACCCATACAATGCGCACCACCACGTGATGTTTTTCTCACTCCTACTAGTGAATCTAATGTAACACACACCCATACAATGCGCACCACCCTGTGATGTTTTTCTCACTCCTACTAGTGAATGTAATGTAACACACACCCATACAATGCGCACCATCCCGTGATGTTTTTCTCACTCCTACTAGTGAATCTAATGTAACACACACCCATACAATGCGCACCACCCCGTGATGTTTTTCTCACTCCTACTAGTGAATCTAATGTAACACACACCCATACAATGCGCACCACCCCATGATGTTTTTCTCACTCCTACTAGTGATTGTAATGTAACACACACCCATACAATGCGCACCACCCTGAGATGTTTTTCTCACTCCTACTAGTGAATGTAATGTAACACACACCCATACAATTCGCACCACCCCGTGATGTTTTTCTCACTCCTACTAGTGAATGTAATGTAACACACACCCGTACAATGCGCACCACCCCGTGATGTTTTTCTCACTCCTACTAGTGAATGTAATGTAACACACACCCGTACAATGCGCACCACCCCGTGATGTTTTTCTCACTCCTACTAGTGAATGTAATGTAACACACACCCATACAATGCGCACCACCCCGTAATGTTTTTCTCACTCCTACTAGTGAATGTAATGTAACACACACCCATACAATGCGCACCACCCCGTGATGTTTTTCTCACTCCTACTAGTGAATGTAATGTAACACACACCCATACAATGCGCACCACCCCGTGATGTTTTTCTCACTCCTACTAGTGAATGTAATGTAACACACACACATACAATGCGCACCACCCCGTGATGTTTTTCTCACTCCTAGTAGTGAATGTAATGTAACACACACCCATACAATGCGCACCACCCCGTGATGTTTTTCTCACTCCTACTAGTGAATGTAATGTAACACACACCCATACAATGCGCACCACCCCGTGATGTTTTTATCACTCCTACTAGTGAATGTAATGTAACACACACCCATACAATGCGCACCACCCCGTGATGTTTTTCTCACTCCTCTTAGTGAATGTAATGTAACACACACCCATACAATGCGCACCACCCCGTGATGTTTTCTCACTCCTACTAGTGAATGTAATGTAACACACACCAATACAATGCGCACCACCCCGTGATGTTTTTCTCACTCCTACTAGTGAATCCAATGTAACACACACCCATACATTGCGCACCACCCCGTGATGTTTTTCTCACTCCTACTAGTGAATCTAATGTAACACACACCCATACAATGCGCACCTCCCCGTTATGTTTTTCTCACTCCTACTAGTGATTGTAATGTAACACACACCCATACAATGCGCACCACCCCGTGATGTTTTTCTCACTCCTACTAGTGATTGTAATATAACACACACCGATACAATGCGCACCACCCCGTGATGTTTTTCTCACACCTACTAGTGAATGTAATGTAACACACACCCATACAATGCGCACCACCCCGTGATGTTTTTCTCACTCCTACTAGTGAATCTAATGTAACACACACTCATAAAATGCGCACCACCCCGTGATGTTTTTCTCACTCCTACTAGTGAATGTAATGTAACACACACCCATACAATGCGCACCACCCCGTTATGTTTTTCTCACTCCTACTAGTGAATGCAATGTAACACACACCCATACAATGCGCACCACCCCGTGATGTTTTTCTCACTCCTACTAGTGAATGTAATGTAACACACACCCATACAATGCGCACCACCCCATTATGTTTTTCTCACTCCTACTAGTGAATCTAATGTAACACACACCCATACAATGCGCACCACCCCGTGATGTTTTTCTCACTCCTACTAGTGAATGTAATGTAACACACACCCATACAATGCGCACCACCCCGTGATGTTTTTCTCACTCCTACTAGTGAATGTAATGTAACACACACCCATACAATGCGCACCACCCCATGATGTTTTTCTCACTCCTACTAGTGAATGTAATGTAACACACACCCATACAATGCGCACCACCCCGTGATATTTTTCTCACTCCTACTAGTGAATGTAATGTAACACACACCCATACAATGCGCACCACCCCATTATGTTTTTCTCACTCCTACTAGTGAATCTAATGTAACACAAACCGATACAATGCGCACCACCCCGTGATGTTTTTCTCACTCCTACTAGTGAATGTAATGTAACACACACCCATACAATGCGCACCACCCCGTGATGTTTTTCTCACTCCTAGTAGTGAATGTAATGTAACACACACCCATACAATGCGCACCACCCGGTGATGTTTTTCTCACTCCTGGTAGTGAATGTATTTTAACACACACCCATACAATGCGCACCACCCCGTGATGTTTTTCTCACTCCTGGTAGTGAATGTAATGTAACACACACCCATACAATGCGCACCACCCCGTGATGTTTTTCTCACTCCTACTAGTGAATGTAATGTAACACACACCCATACAATGCGCACCACCCCGTGATGTTTTTCTCACTCCTACTAGTGAATGTAATGTAACACACACCCATACAATGCGCACCACCCCGTGATGTTTTTCTCACTCCTAGTAGTGAATGTAATGTAACACACACCCATACAATGCGCACCACCCCGTGATGTTTTTCTCAATCCTACTAGTGAATGTAATGTAACACACACCCATACAATGCGCACCACCCCGTGATGTTTTTCTCACTCCTACTAGTGAATGTAATGTAACACACACCCATACAATGCGCACCACCCCGTGTTGTTTTTCTCACTTCTCTTAGTGAATGTAATGTAACACACACCCATACAATGCGCACCACCCCGTGATGTTTTTCTCACTCCTACTAGTGAATGTAATGTAACACACACCCATACAATGCGCACCACCCCGTGATGTTTTTCTCACTCCTACTAGTGAATCTACTGTAACACACACCCATACAATGCGCACCATCCCGTGATGTTTTTCTCACTCCTACTACTGAATCTAATGTAACACACACCCATACAATGCGCACCACCCCGTGATGTTTTTCTCACTCCTACTAGTGAATGTAATGTAACACACACCCATACAATGCGCACCATCCCGTGATGTTTTTCGCACTCCTACTAGTGAATCTAATGTAACACACACCCATACAATGCGCACCACCCCGTGATGTTTTTCTCACTCCTACTAGTGAATCTAATGTAACACACACCCATACAATGCGCACCACCCCGTGATGTTTTTCTCACTCCTGGTAGTGAATGTAATGTAACACACACCCATACAATGCGCACCACCCCGTGATGTTTTTCTCACTCCTACTAGTGAATGTAATGTAACACACACCCATACAATGCGCACCACCCCGTGATGTTTTTCTCACTCCTACTAGTGAATGTAATGTAACACACACCCATACAATGCGCACCACCCCGTGATGTTTTTCTCACTCCTAGTAGTGAATGTAATGTAACACACACCCATACAATGCGCACCACCCCGTGATGTTTTTCTCAATCCTACTAGTGAATGTAATGTAACACACACCCATACAATGCGCACCACCCCGTGATGTTTTTCTCACTCCTACTAGTGAATGTAATGTAACACACACCCATACAATGCGCACCACCCCGTGATGTTTTTCTCACTTCTCTTAGTGAATGTAATGTAACACACACCCATACAATGCGCACCACCCCGTGATGTTTTTCTCACTCCTACTAGTGAATGTAATGTAACACACACCCATACAATGCGCACCACCCCGTGATGTTTTTCTCACTCCTACTAGTGAATCTACTGTAACACACACCCATACAATGCGCACCATCCCGTGATGTTTTTCTCACTCCTACTACTGAATCTAATGTAACACACACCCATACAATGCGCACCACCCCGTGATGTTTTTCTCACTCCTACTAGTGAATGTAATGTAACACACACCCATACAATGCGCACCATCCCGTGATGTTTTTCTCACTCCTACTAGTGAATCTAATGTAACACACACCCATACAATGCGCACCACCGCGTGATGTTTTTCTCACTCCTACTAGTGAATCTAATGTAACACACACCCATACAATGCGCACCACCCCGTGATGTTTTTCTCACTCCTACTAGTGATTGTAATGTAACAGACACCCGTACAATGCGCACCACCCCGTGATGTTTTTCTCACTCCTACTAGTGATTGTAATATAACACACACCCATACAATGCGCACCACCACGTGATGTTTTTCTCACACCTACTAGTGAATGTAATGTAACACACACCGATACAATGCGCACCACCCCGTGATGTTTTTCTCACTCCTACTAGTGAATGTAATGTAACACACACCCATAAAATGCGCACCACCCGGTGATGTTTTTCTCACTCCTACTAGTGAATCTAATGTAACACACACCCATACAATGCGCACCACCCCGCGATGTTTTTCAGAAAGCCATCCTACATTGCCACTGCATGTTCCCTGACCTCCCCATGCTGACCACCCCGTGGTGCTTTTCTCCATCCTACATTGCCACTCACTGCCTATTCTAATTCAGACCCTCCAATTCACACCACCCCGTGATATTTTTCTCACTCCTAGTAGTGAATCTAATGTACAACACACCCATAAAATGCGCACCATCCCGTGATGTTTTTCTCACTCCTACTAGTGAATGTAATTTAACACACACCCATACAATGCGCACCACCCCGTGATGATTTTCTCACTCCTACTAGTGAATCTAATGTAACACACACCAATACAATGCGCACCACCCCGTGATGTTTTTCTCACTCCTACTAGTGAATCCAATGTAACACACACCCATACATTGCGCACCACCCCGTGATGTTTTTCTCACTCCTACTAGTGAATCTAATGTAACACACACCCATACAATGCGCACCACCCCGTGATGTTTTTCTCACTCCTACTAGTGATTGTAATGTAACACACACCCATACAATGCGCACCACCCCGTGATGTTTTTCTCACTCCTACTAGTGATTGTAATATAACACACACCGATACAATGCGCACCACCCCGTGATGTTTTTCTCACACCTACTAGTGAATGTAATGTAACACACACCCATACAATGCGCACCACCCCGTGATGTTTTTCTCACTCCTACTAGTGAATGTAATGTAACACACACCCATACGATGCGCACCACCCCATTATGATTTTCTCACTCCTACTAGTGAATCTAATGTAACACACACCCATACAATGCGCACCACCCCGTGATGTTTTTCTCACTCCTACTAGTGAATGTAATGTAACACACACCCATACAATGCGCACCACCCCGTGATGTTTTTCTCACTCGTACTAGTGAATGTAATGTAACACACACCCATACAATGCGCACCACCCCGTGATGTTTTTCTCACTCCTCTTAGTGAATGTAATGTAACACACACCCATACAATGCGCACCACCCCGTGATGTTTTTCTCACTCCTACTAGAGAATGTAATGTAACACACACCCATACAATGCGCACCACCCCGTGATGTTTTTCTCACTCCTACTAGTGAATCTAATGTAACACACACCCATACAATGCGCACCACCCCGTGATGTTTTTCTCACTCCTACTAGTGAATGTAATGTAACACACACCCATACAATGCGCACCATCCCGTGATGTTTTTCTCACTCCTACTAGTGAATCTAATGTAACACACACCCATACAATGCGCACCACCCCGTGATGTTTTTCTCACTCCTACTAGTGAATCTAATGTAACACACACCCATACAATGCGCACCACCCCGTGATGTTTTTCTCACTCCTACTAGTGATTGTAATGTAACACACACCCATACAATGCGCACCACCCCGTGATGTTTTTCTCACTCCTACTAGTGAATGTAATGTAACACACACCCATACAATGCGCACCAACCCGTGATGTTTTTCTCACTCCTACTAGTGAATGTAATGTAACACACACCCGTACAATGCGCACCACCCCGTGATGTTTTTCTCACTCCTACTAGTGAATGTAATGTAACACACACCCGTACAATGCGCACCACCCCGTGATGTTTTTCTCACTCCTACTAGTGACTGTAATGTAACACACACCCATACAATGCGCACCACCCCGTGATGTTTTTCTCACTCCTACTAGTGAATGTAATGTAACACACACCCATACAATGCGCACCACCCCGTGATGTTTTTCTCACTCCTACTAGTGAATGTAATGTAACACATACCCATACAATGCACACCACCCCGTGATGTTTTTCTCACTCCTACTAGTGAATGTAATGTAACACACACCCATACAATGCGCACCACCCCGTGATGTTTTTCTGACTCCTACTAGTGAATGTAATGTAACACACACCCATACAATGCACACCACCCCGTGATGTTTTTCTCACTCCTAGTAGTGAATGTAATGTAACACACACCCATACAATGCGCACCACCCCGTGATGTTTTTCTCACTCCTACTAGTGAATGTAATGTAACACACACCCATACAATGCGCACCACCCCGTGATGTTTTTCTCACTCCTACTAGTGAATGTAATGTAACACACACCCATACAATGCGCACCACCCCGTGATGTTTTTCTCACTCCTCTTAATGAATGTAATGTAACACACACCAATACAATGCGCACCACCCCTTGATGTTTTTCTCACTCCTACTAGTGAATGTAATGTAACACACACCAATACAATGCGCACCACCCCGTGATGTTTTTCTCACTCCTACTAGTGAATCTACTGTAACACACACCCATACAATGCGCACCACCCCGTGATGTTTTTCTCACTCCTACTAGTGAATCTAATGTAACACACACCCATACAATGCGCACCACCCCGTGATGTTTTTCTCACTCCTACTAGTGAATGTAATGTAACACACACCCATACAATGCGCACCATCCCGTGATGTTTTTCTCACTCTTACTAGTGAATCTAATTAACACACACCCATACAATGCGCACCACCCCGTGATGTTTTTCTCACTCCTACTAGTGAATCTAATGTAACACACACCCATACAATGCGCACCACCCCGTGATGTTTTTCTCACTCCTACTAGTGATTGTAATGTAACAGACACCCATACAATGCGCACCACCCCGTGATGTTTTTCTCACTCCTACTAGTGATTGTAATATAACACACACCCATACAATGCGCACCACCCCGTGATGTTTTTCTCACACCTACTAGTGAATGTAATGTAACACACACCCATACAATGCGCACCACCCCGTGATGTTTTTCTCACTCCTACCAATGAATCTAATGTAACACACACCCATAAAATGCGCACCACCCCGTGATGTTTTTCTCACTCCTACTAGTGAATCTAATGTAACACACACCCATACAATGCGCACCACCCCGCGATGTTTTTCAGAAAGCTATCCTACATTGCCAGTGCATGTTCCCTGACCTCCCCATGCTGACCACCCCGTGGTGCTTTTCTCCATCCTACATTGCCACTCACTGCCTATTCTAATTCAGACCCTCCAATTCACACCACCCCGTGATATTTTTCTCACTCCTAGTAGTGAATCTAATGTAACACACACCCATAAAATGCGCACCATCCCGTGATGTTTTTCTCACTCCTACTAGTGAATGTAATTTAACACACACCCATACAATGCGCACCACCCCGTGATGATTTTCTCACTCCTACTAGTGAATCTAATGTAACACACACCAATACAATGCGCACCACCCCGTGATGTTTTTCTCACTCCTACTAGTGAATCCAATGTAACACACACCCATACATTGCGCACCACCCCGTGATGTTTTTCTCACTCCTACTAGTGAATCTAATGTAACACACACCCATACAATGCGCACCACCCCGTGATGTTTTTCTCACTCCTACTAGTGATTGTAATGTAACACACACCCATACAATGCGCACCACCCCGTGATGTTTTTCTCACTCCTACTAGTGATTGTAATATAACACACACCGATACAATGCGCACCACCCCGTGATGTTTTTCTCACACATACTAGTGAATGTAATGTAACACACACCCATACAATGCGCACCTCCCCGTGATGTTTTTCTCACTCCTACTAGTGAATCTAATGTAACACACACTCATAAAATGTGCAACACCCCGTGATGTTTTTCTCACTCCTACTAGTGAATGTAATGTAACACACACCCATACAATGCGCACCACCCCGTGATGTTTTTCTCACTCCTACTAGTGAATGTAATGTAACACACACCCATACAATGCGCACCACCCCGTGATGTTTTTCTCACTCCTACTAGTGAATGTAATGTAACACACACCCATACAATGCGCACCACCCCATTATGTTTTTCTCACTCCTACTAGTGAATCTAATGTAACACACACCCATACAATGCGCACCACCCCGTGATGTTTTTCTCACTCCTACTAGTGAATGTAATGTAACACACACCCATACAATGCGCACCACCCCGTGATGTTTTTCTCACTCCTGGTAGTGAATGTAATGTAACACACACCCATACAATGCGCACCACCCCGTGATGTTTTTCTCACTCCTACTAGTGAATGTAATGTAACACACACCCATACAATGCACACCACCGCGTGATGTTTTTCTCACTCCTACTAGTGAATGTAATGTAACACACACCCATACAATGCGCACCACCCCGTGATGTTTTTCTCACTCCTGGTAGTGAATGTAATGTAACACACACCCATACAATGCGCACCACCCCGTGATGTTTTTCTCACTCCTACTAGTGAATGTAATGTAACACACACCCATACAATGCGCACCACCCCGTGATGTTTTTCTCACTCCTACTAGTGAATGTAATGTAACACACACCCAAACAATGCGCACCACCGCGTGATGTTTTTCTCACTCCTACTAGTGAATGTAATGTAACATACACCCATACAATTCGCACCACCCCGTGATGTTTTTCTCACTCCTACTAGTGAATGTAATGTAACACACACCCATACAATGCGCACCACCCCGTGATGTTTTTCTCACTCCTACTAGTGAATGTAATGTAACACACACCCATACAATGCGCACCACCCCGTGATGTTTTTCTCACTCCTACTAGTGAATGTAATATAACACACACCCATACAATGCGCACCACCCCGTGATATTTTTCTCACTCCTACTAGTGAATGTAATGTAACACACACCCATACAATGCGCACCACCCCATTATGTTTTTCTCACTCCTACTAGTGAATCTAATGTAACACACACCCATACAATGCCCACCACCCCGTGATGTTTTTCTCACTCCTACTAGTGAATGTAATGTAACACACACCCATACAATGCGCACCACCCCGTGATGTTTTTCTCACTCCTAGTAGTGAACGTAATGTAACACACACCCATACAATGCGCACCACCCGGTGATGTTTTTCTGACTCCTGGTAGTGAATGTATTGTAACACACACCCATACAATGCGCACCACCACGTGATGTTTTTCTCACTCCTCTTAGTGAATGTAATGTAACACACACCCATACAATGCGCACCACCCCGTGATGTTTTTCTCACTCCTACTAGTGAATGTAATGTAACACACACCCATACAATGCGCACCACCCCGTGATGTTTTTCTCACTCCTACTAGTGAATGTAATGTAACACACACCCATACAATGCGCACCACCCCGTGATGTTTTTCTCACTCCTACTAGTGAATGTAATGTAACACACACCCGTACAATGCGCACCACCCCGTGATGTTTTTCTCACTCCTACTAGTGAATGTAATGTAACACACACCCGTACAATGCGCACCACCCCGTGATGTTTTTCTCACTCCTACTAGTGAATGTAATGTAACACACACCCATACAATGCGCACCACCCCGTGATGTTTTTCTCACTCCTACTAGTGAATGTAATGTAACACACACCCATACAATGCGCACCACCCCGTGATGTTTTTCTCACTCCTACTAGTGAATGTAATGTAACACATACCCATACAATGCACACCACCCCGTGATGTTTTTCTCACTCCTACTAGTGAATGTAATGTAACACACACCCATACAATGCGCACCACCCCGTGATGTTTTTCTGACTCCTACTAGTGAATGTAATGTAACACACACCCATACAATGCGCACCACCCCGTGATGTTTTTCTCACTCCTAGTAGTGAATGTAATGTAACACACACC
Organism: Cavia porcellus; assembly: GCF_034190915.1. NCBI lineage: Eukaryota > Metazoa > Chordata > Mammalia > Rodentia > Caviidae > Cavia > Cavia porcellus. The sequence continues at coordinate 43,135 of NW_026947886.1, read as the reverse complement.
CATACAATGCGCACCACCCCGTGATGTGTTTCTCACTCCTAGTAGTGAATGTAATGTAACACACACCCATACAATGCGCACCACCCCGTGATGTTTTTCTCACTCCTACTAGTGAATGTAATGTAACACACACCCATACAATGCGCACCACCCCGTGATGTTTTTCTCACTCCTCTTAATGAATGTAATGTAACACACACCAATACAATGCGCACCACCCCTTGATGTTTTTCTCACTCCTACTAGTGAATGTAATGTAACACACACCAATACAATGCGCACCACCCCGTGATGTTTTTCTCACTCCTACTAGTGAATCTACTGTAACACACACCCATACAATGCGCACCACCCCGTGATGTTTTTCTCACTCCTACTAGTGAATCTAATGTAACACACACCCATACAATGCGCACCACCCCGTGATGTTTTTCTCACTCCTACTAGTGAATGTAATGTAACACACACCCATACAATGCGCACCATCCCGTGATGTTTTTCTCACTCTTACTAGTGAATCTAATGTAACACACACCCATACAATGCGCACCACCCCGTGATGTTTTTCTCACTCCTACTAGTGAATCTAATGTAACACACACCCATACAATGCGCACCACCCCGTGATGTTTTTCTCACTCCTACTAGTGATTGTAATGTAACAGACACCCATACAATGCGCACCACCCCGTGATGTTTTTCTCACTCCTACTAGTGATTGTAATATAACACACACCCATACAATGCGCACCACCCCGTGATGTTTTTCTCACACTTACTAGTGAATGTAATGTAACACACACCCATACAATGCGCACCACCCCGTGATGTTTTTCTCACTCCTACTAGTGAATCTAATGTAACACACACCCATAAAATGCGCACTACCCCGTGATGTTTTTCTCACTCCTACTAGTGAATCTAATGTAACACACACCCATACAATGCGCACCACCCCGCGATGTTTTTCAGAAAGCTATCCTACATTGCCACTGCATGTTCCCTGACCTCCCCATGCTGACCACCCCGTGGTGCTTTTCTCCATCCTACATTGCCACTCACTGCCTATTCTAATTCAGACCCTCCAATTCACACCACCCCGTGATATTTTTCTCACTCCTAGTAGTGAATCTAATGTAACACACACCCATAAAATGCGCACCATCCCGTGATGTTTTTCTCACTCCTACTAGTGAATGTAATTTAACACACACCCATACAATGCGCACCACCCCGTGATGATTTTCTCACTCCTACTAGTGAATCTAATGTAACACACACCAATACAATGGGCACCACCCCGTGATGTTTTTCTCACTCCTACTAGTGAATCCAATGTAACACACACCCATACATTGCGCACCACCCCGTGATGTTTTTCTCACTCCTACTAGTGAATCTAATGTAACACACACCCATACAATGCGCACCACCCCGTGATGTTTTTCTCACTCCTAGTAGTGAACGTAATGTAACACACACCCATACAATGCGCACCACCCGGTGATGTTTTTCTCACTCCTGGTAGTGAATGTATTGTAACACACACCCATACAATGCGCACCACCACGTGATGTTTTTCTCACTCCTCTTAGTGAATGTAATGTAACACACACCCATACAATGCGCACCACCCCGTGATGTTTTTCTCACTCCTACTAGTGAATGTAATGTAACACACACCCATACAATGCGCACCACCCCGTGATGTTTTTCTCACTCCTACTAGTGAATGTAATGTAACACACACCCATACAATGCGCACCACCCCGTGATGTTTTTCTCACTCCTACTAGTGAATGTAATGTAACACACACCCGTACAATGCGCACCACCCCGTGATGTTTTTCTCACTCCTACTAGTGAATGTAATGTAACACACACCCGTACAATGCGCACCACCCCGTGATGTTTTTCTCACTCCTACTAGTGAATGTAATGTAACACACACCCATACAATGCGCACCACCCCGTGATGTTTTTCTCACTCCTACTAGTGAATGTAATGTAACACACACCCATACAATGCGCACCACCCCGTGATGTTTTTCTCACTCCTACTAGTGAATGTAATGTAACACATACCCATACAATGCACACCACCCCGTGATGTTTTTCTCACTCCTATTAGTGAATGTAATGTAACACACACCCATACAATGCGCACCACCCCGTGATGTTTTTCTGACTCCTACTAGTGAATGTAATGTAACACACACCCATACAATGCGCACCACCCCGTGATGTTTTTCTCACTCCTAGTAGTGAATGTAATGTAACACACACCCATACAATGCGCACCACCCCGTGATGTTTTTCTCACTCCTACTAGTGAATGTAATGTAACACACACCCATACAATGCGCACCACCCCGTGATGTTTTTCTCACTCCTACTAGTGAATGTAATGTAACACACACCCATACAATGCGCACCACCCCGTGATGTTTTTCTCACTCCTCTTAATGAATGTAATGTAACACACACCAATACAATGCGCACCACCCCTTGATGTTTTTCTCACTCCTACTAGTGAATGTAATGTAACACACACCAATACAATGCGCACCACCCCGTGATGTTTTTCTCACTCCTACTAGTGAATCTACTGTAACACACACCCATACAATGCGCACCACCCCGTGATGTTTTTCTCACTCCTACTAGTGAATCTAATGTAACACACACCCATACAATGCGCACCACCCCGTGATGTTTTTCTCACTCCTACTAGTGAATGTAATGTAACACACACCCATACAATGCGCACCATCCCGTGATGTTTTTCTCACTCTTACTAGTGAATCTAATGTAACACACACCCATACAATGCGCACCACCCCGTGATGTTTTTCTCACTCCTACTAGTGAATCTAATGTAACACACACCCATACAATGCGCACCACCCCGTGATGTTTTTCTCACTCCTACTAGTGATTGTAATGTAACAGACACCCATACAATGCGCACCACCCCGTGATGTTTTTCTCACTCCTACTAGTGATTGTAATATAACACACACCCATACAATGCGCACCACCCCGTGATGTTTTTCTCACACTTACTAGTGAATGTAATGTAACACACACCCATACAATGCGCACCACCCCGTGATGTTTTTCTCACTCCTACTAGTGAATCTAATGTAACACACACCCATAAAATGCGCACCACCCCGTGATGTTTTTCTCACTCCTACTAGTGAATCTAATGTAACACACACCCATACAATGCGCACCACCCCGCGATGTTTTTCAGAAAGCTATCCTGCATTGCCACTGCATGTTCCCTGACCTCCCCATGCTGACCACCCCGTGGTGCTTTTCTCCATCCTACATTGCCACTCACTGCCTATTCTAATTCAGACCCTCCAATTCACACCACCCCGTGATATTTTTCTCACTCCTAGTAGTGAATCTAATGTAACACACACCCATAAAATGCGCACCATCCCGTGATGTTTTTCTCACTCCTACTAGTGAATGTAATTTAACACACACCCATACAATGCGCACCACCCCGTGATGATTTTCTCACTCCTACTAGTGAATCTAATGTAACACACACCAATACAATGCGCACCACCCCGTGATGTTTTTCTCACTCCTACTAGTGAATCCAATGTAACACACACCCATACATTGCGCACCACCCCGTGATGTTTTTCTCACTCCTACTAGTGAATCTAATGTAACACACACCCATACAATGCGCACCACCCCATGATGTTTTTCTCACTCCTACTAGTGATTGTAATGTAACACACACCCATACAATGCGCACCACCCCGTGATGTTTTTCTCACACCTACTAGTGAATGTAATGTAACACACACCCATACAATGCGCACCACCCCGTGATGTTTTTCTCACTCCTACTAGTGAATCTAATGTAACACACACCCATAAAATGTGCACCACCCCGTGATGTTTTTCTCACTCCTACTAGTGAATGTAATGTAACACACACCCATACAATGCGCACCACCCCGTGATGTTTTTCTCACTCCTACTAGTGAATGTAATGTAACACACACCCATACAATGCGCACCACCCCGTGATGTTTTTCTCACTCCTACTAGTGAATGTAATGTAACACACACCCATACAATGCGCACCACCCCATTATGTTTTTCTCACTCCTACTAGTGAATCTAATTTAACACACACCCATACAATGCGCACCACCCCGTGATGTTTTTCTCACTCCTACTAGTGAATGTAATGTAACACACACCCATACAATGCGCACCACCCCGTGATGTTTTTCTCACTCCTGGTAGTGAATGTAATGTAACACACACCCATACAATGCACACCACCGCGTGATGTTTTTCTCACTCCTACTAGTGAATGTAATGTAACACACACCCATACAATGCGCACCACCCCGTGATGTTTTTCTCACTCCTGGTAGTGAATGTAATGTAACACACACCCATACAATGCGCACCACCCCATGATGTTTTTCTCACTCCTACTAGTGAATGTAATGTAACACACACCCATACAATGCGCACCACCCCGTGATGTTTTTCTCACTCCTACTAGTGAATGTAATGTAACACACACCCAAACAATGCGCACCACCGCGTGATGTTTTTCTCACTCCTACTAGTGAATGTAATGTAACATACACCCATACAATTCGCACCACCCCGTGATGTTTTTCTCACTCCTACTAGTGAATGTAATGTAACACACACCCATACAATGCGCACCACCCCGTGATGTTTTTCTCACTCCTACTAGTGAATGTAATGTAACACACACCCATACAATGCGCACCACCCCGTGATGTTTTTCTCACTCCTACTAGTGAATGTAATGTAACACACACCCATACAAAGCGCACCACCCCGTGATATTTTTCTCACTCCTACTAGTGAATGTAATGTAACACACACCCATACAATGCGCACCACCCCATTATGTTTTTCTCACTCCTACTAGTGAATCTAATGTAACACACACCCATACAATGCCCACCACCCCGTGATGTTTTTCTCACTCCTACTAGTGAATGTAATGTAACACACACCCATACAATGCGCACCACCCCGTGATGTTTTTCTCACTCCTAGTAGTGAACGTAATGTAACACACACCCATACAATGCGCACCACCCGGTGATGTTTTTCTCACTCCTGGTAGTGAATGTATTGTAACACACACCCATACAATGCCCACCACCCCGTGATGTTTTTCTCACTCCTACTAGTGAATGTAATGTAACACACACCCATACAATGCGCACCACCCCGTGATGTTTTTCTCACTCCTACTAGTGAATGTAATGTAACACACACCCATACAATGCGCACCACCCCGTGATGTTTTTCTCACTCCTAGTAGTGAATGTAATGTAACACACACCCATACAATGCGCACCACCCCGTGATGTTTTTCTCACTCCTACTAGTGAATGTAATGTAACACACACCCATACAATGCGCACCACCCCGTGATGTTTTTCTCACTCCTACTAGTGAATGTAATGTAACACACACCCATACAATGCGCACCACCCCGTGATGTTTTTCTCACTCCTCTTAGTGAATGTAATGTAACACACACCCATACAATGCGCACCACCCCGTGATGTTTTTCTCACTCCTACTAGTGAATGTAATGTAACACACACACATACAATGCGCACCACCCCGTGATGTTTTTCTCACTCCTACTAGTGAATCTACTATAACACACACCCATACAATGCGCACCACCCCGTGATGTTTTTCTCACTCCTACTAGTGAATCTAATGTAACACACACCCATACAATGCGCACCACCCCGTGATGTTTTTCTCACTCCTACTAGTGAATGTAATGTAACACACACCCATACAATGCGCACCATCCCGTGATATTTTTCTCACTCCTACTAGTGAATCTAATGTAACACACAACCATACAATGCGCACCACCCCGTGATGTTTTTCTCACTCCTACTAGTGAATCTAATGTAACACACACCCATACAATGCGCACCACCCCGTGATGTTTTTCTCACTCCTAATAGTGATTGTAATGTAACAGACACCCATACAATGCGCACCACCCCGTGATGTTTTTCTCACTCCTACTAGTGATTGTAATATAACACACACCCATACAATGCGCACCACCCCGTGATGTTTTTCTCACACCTACTAGTGAATGTAATGTAACACACACCCATACAATGCGCACCACCCCGTGATGTTTTTCTCACTCCTACTAGTGAATCTAAAGTAACACACACCCATAAAATGCGCACCACCACGTGATGTTTTTCTCACTCCTACTAGTGAATCTAATGTAACACACACCCATACAATGCGCACCACCCCGCGATGGTTTTCAGAAAGCTATCGTACATTGCCACTGCATGTTCCCTGACCTCCCCATGCTGACCACCCCGTGGTGCTTTTCTCCATCCTACATTGCCACTCACTGCCTATTCTAATTCAGACCCTCCAATTCACACCACCCCGTGATATTTTTCTCACTCCTAGTAGTGAATCTAATGTAACACACACCCATAAAATGCGCCCCATCCCGTGATGTTTTTCTCACTCCTACTAGTGAATGTAATTTAACACACACCCATACAATGCGCACCACCCCGTGATGATTTTCTCACTCCTACTAGTGTATCTAATGTAACACACACCAATACAATGCGCACCACCCCGTGATGTTTTTCTCACTCCTACTAGTGAATCCAATGTAACACACACCCATACATTGTGCACCACCCCGTGATGTTTTTCTCACTCCTACTAGTGAATGTAATGTAACACACACCCATACAATGCGCACCACCCCGTGATGTTTTTCTCACTCCTACTAGTGAATGTAATGTAACACACACCCCTACAATGCGCACCACCCCTTGATGTTTTTCTCACTCCTACTAGTGAATGTAATGTAACACACACCCATACAATGCGCACCACCCCGTGATGTTTTTCTCACTCCTACTAGTGAATGTAATGTAACACACACCCATACAATGCGCACCACCCCGTGATGTTTTTCTCACTCCTACTAGTGAATGTAATGTAACACACACCCATACAATGCGCACCACCCCGTGATGTTTTTCTCACTCCTACTAGTGAATGTAATGTAACACACACCCATACAATGCGCACCACCCCGTGATGTTTTTCTCACTCCTACTAGTGAATGTAATGTAACACACACCCATACAATGCGCACCACCCCGTGATGTTTTCCTCACTCCTACTAGTGAATGTAATGTAACACACACCCATACAATGCGCACCACCCCGTGATGTTTTTCTCACTCCTACTAGTGAATGTAATGTAACACACACCCATACAATGCGCACCACCCCGTGATGTTTTTCTCACTCCTACTAGTGAATGTAATGTAACACACACCCGTACAATGCGCACCACCCCGTGATGTTTTTCTCACTCCTACTAGTGAATGTAATGTAACACACACCCGTACAATGCGCACCACCCCGTGATGTTTTTCTCACTCCTACTAGTGAATGTAATGTAACACACACCCATACAATGCGCACCACCCCGTGATGTTTTTCTCACTCCTACTAGTGAATGTAATGTAACACACACCCATACAATGCGCACCACCCCGTGATGTTTTTCTCACTCCTACTAGTGAATGTAATGTAACACATACCCATACAATGCACACCACCCCGTGATGTTTTTCTCACTCCTACTAGTGAATGTAATGTAACACACACCCATACAATGCGCACCACCCCGTGATGTTTTTCTGACTCCTACTAGTGAATGTAATGTAACACACACCCATACAATGCGCACCACCCCGTGATGTTTTTCTCACTCCTAGTAGTGAATGTAATGTAACACACACCCATACAATGCGCACCACCCCGTGATGTGTTTCTCACTCCTAGTAGTGAATGTAATGTAACACACACCCATACAATGCGCACCACCCCGTGATGTTTTTCTCACTCCTACTAGTGAATGTAATGTAACACACACCCATACAATGCGCACCACCCCGTGATGTTTTTCTCACTCCTCTTAATGAATGTAATGTAACACACACCAATACAATGCGCACCACCCCTTGATGTTTTTCTCACTCCTACTAGTGAATGTAATGTAACACACACCAATACAATGCGCACCACCCCGTGATGTTTTTCTCACTCCTACTAGTGAATCTACTGTAACACACACCCATACAATGCGCACCACCCCGTGATGTTTTTCTCACTCCTACTAGTGAATCTAATGTAACACACACCCATACAATGCGCACCACCCCGTGATGTTTTTCTCACTCCTACTAGTGAATGTAATGTAACACACACCCATACAATGCGCACCATCCCGTGATGTTTTTCTCACTCTTACTAGTGAATCTAATGTAACACACACCCATACAATGCGCACCACCCCGTGATGTTTTTCTCACTCCTACTAGTGAATCTAATGTAACACACACCCATACAATGCGCACCACCCCGTGATGTTTTTCTCACTCCTACTAGTGATTGTAATGTAACAGACACCCATACAATGCGCACCACCCCGTGATGTTTTTCTCACTCCTACTAGTGATTGTAATATAACACACACCCATACAATGCGCACCACCCCGTGATGTTTTTCTCACACTTACTAGTGAATGTAATGTAACACACACCCATACAATGCGCACCACCCCGTGATGTTTTTCTCACTCCTACTAGTGAATCTAATGTAACACACACCCATAAAATGCGCACTACCCCGTGATGTTTTTCTCACTCCTACTAGTGAATCTAATGTAACACACACCCATACAATGCGCACCACCCCGCGATGTTTTTCAGAAAGCTATCCTACATTGCCACTGCATGTTCCCTGACCTCCCCATGCTGACCACCCCGTGGTGCTTTTCTCCATCCTACATTGCCACTCACTGCCTATTCTAATTCAGACCCTCCAATTCACACCACCCCGTGATATTTTTCTCACTCCTAGTAGTGAATCTAATGTAACACACACCCATAAAATGCGCACCATCCCGTGATGTTTTTCTCACTCCTACTAGTGAATGTAATTTAACACACACCCATACAATGCGCACCACCCCGTGATGATTTTCTCACTCCTACTAGTGAATCTAATGTAACACACACCAATACAATGGGCACCACCCCGTGATGTTTTTCTCACTCCTACTAGTGAATCCAATGTAACACACACCCATACATTGCGCACCACCCCGTGATGTTTTTCTCACTCCTACTAGTGAATCTAATGTAACACACACCCATACAATGCGCACCACCCCGTGATGTTTTTCTCACTCCTACTAGTGATTGTAATGTAACACACACCCATACAATGCGCACCACCCCGTGATGTTTTTCTCACTCCTACTAGTGATTGTAATATAACACACACCGATACAATGCGCACCACCCCGTGATGTTTTTCTCACACCTACTAGTGAATGTAATGTAACACACACCCATACAATGCGCACCACCCCGTGATGTTTTTCTCACTCCTACTAGTGAATGTAATGTAACACACACCCAAACAATGCGCACCACCGCGTGATGTTTTTCTCACTCCTACTAGTGAATGTAATGTAACATACACCCATACAATTCGCACCACCCCGTGATGTTTTTCTCACTCCTACTAGTGAATGTAATGTAACACACACCCATACAATGCGCACCACCCCGTGATGTTTTTCTCACTCCTACTAGTGAATGTAATGTAACACACACCCATACAATGCGCACCACCCCGTGATGTTTTTCTCACTCCTACTAGTGAATGTAATATAACACACACCCATACAATGCGCACCACCCCGTGATATTTTTCTCACTCCTACTAGTGAATGTAATGTAACACACACCCATACAATGCGCACCACCCCATTATGTTTTTCTCACTCCTACTAGTGAATCTAATGTAACACACACCCATACAATGCCCACCACCCCGTGATGTTTTTCTCACTCCTACTAGTGAATGTAATGTAACACACACCCATACAATGCGCACCACCCCGTGATGTTTTTCTCACTCCTAGTAGTGAACGTAATGTAACACACACCCATACAATGCGCACCACCCGGTGATGTTTTTCTCACTCCTGGTAGTGAATGTATTGTAACACACACCCATACAATGCGCACCACCACGTGATGTTTTTCTCACTCCTCTTAGTGAATGTAATGTAACACACACCCATACAATGCGCACCACCCCGTGATGTTTTTCTCACTCCTACTAGTGAATGTAATGTAACACACACCCATACAATGCGCACCACCCCGTGATGTTTTTCTCACTCCTACTAGTGAATGTAATGTAACACACACCCATACAATGCGCACCACCCCGTGATGTTTTTCTCACTCCTACTAGTGAATGTAATGTAACACACACCCGTACAATGCGCACCACCCCGTGATGTTTTTCTCACTCCTACTAGTGAATGTAATGTAACACACACCCGTACAATGCGCACCACCCCGTGATGTTTTTCTCACTCCTACTAGTGAATGTAATGTAACACACACCCATACAATGCGCACCACCCCGTGATGTTTTTCTCACTCCTACTAGTGAATGTAATGTAACACACACCCATACAATGCGCACCACCCCGTGATGTTTTTCTCACTCCTACTAGTGAATGTAATGTAACACATACCCATACAATGCACACCACCCCGTGATGTTTTTCTCACTCCTATTAGTGAATGTAATGTAACACACACCCATACAATGCGCACCACCCCGTGATGTTTTTCTGACTCCTACTAGTGAATGTAATGTAACACACACCCATACAATGCGCACCACCCCGTGATGTTTTTCTCACTCCTAGTAGTGAATGTAATGTAACACACACCCATACAATGCGCACCACCCCGTGATGTTTTTCTCACTCCTACTAGTGAATGTAATGTAACACACACCCATACAATGCGCACCACCCCGTGATGTTTTTCTCACTCCTACTAGTGAATGTAATGTAACACACACCCATACAATGCGCACCACCCCGTGATGTTTTTCTCACTCCTCTTAATGAATGTAATGTAACACACACCAATACAATGCGCACCACCCCTTGATGTTTTTCTCACTCCTACTAGTGAATGTAATGTAACACACACCAATACAATGCGCACCACCCCGTGATGTTTTTCTCACTCCTACTAGTGAATCTACTGTAACACACACCCATACAATGCGCACCACCCCGTGATGTTTTTCTCACTCCTACTAGTGAATCTAATGTAACACACACCCATACAATGCGCACCACCCCGTGATGTTTTTCTCACTCCTACTAGTGAATGTAATGTAACACACACCCATACAATGCGCACCATCCCGTGATGTTTTTCTCACTCTTACTAGTGAATCTAATGTAACACACACCCATACAATGCGCACCACCCCGTGATGTTTTTCTCACTCCTACTAGTGAATCTAATGTAACACACACCCATACAATGCGCACCACCCCGTGATGTTTTTCTCACTCCTACTAGTGATTGTAATGTAACAGACACCCATACAATGCGCACCACCCCGTGATGTTTTTCTCACTCCTACTAGTGATTGTAATATAACACACACCCATACAATGCGCACCACCCCGTGATGTTTTTCTCACACTTACTAGTGAATGTAATGTAACACACACCCATACAATGCGCACCACCCCGTGATGTTTTTCTCACTCCTACTAGTGAATCTAATGTAACACACACCCATAAAATGCGCACCACCCCGTGATGTTTTTCTCACTCCTACTAGTGAATCTAATGTAACACACACCCATACAATGCGCACCACCCCGCGATGTTTTTCAGAAAGCTATCCTGCATTGCCACTGCATGTTCCCTGACCTCCCCATGCTGACCACCCCGTGGTGCTTTTCTCCATCCTACATTGCCACTCACTGCCTATTCTAATTCAGACCCTCCAATTCACACCACCCCGTGATATTTTTCTCACTCCTAGTAGTGAATCTAATGTAACACACACCCATAAAATGCGCACCATCCCGTGATGTTTTTCTCACTCCTACTAGTGAATGTAATTTAACACACACCCATACAATGCGCACCACCCCGTGATGATTTTCTCACTCCTACTAGTGAATCTAATGTAACACACACCAATACAATGCGCACCACCCCGTGATGTTTTTCTCACTCCTACTAGTGAATCCAATGTAACACACACCCATACATTGCGCACCACCCCGTGATGTTTTTCTCACTCCTACTAGTGAATCTAATGTAACACACACCCATACAATGCGCACCACCCCATGATGTTTTTCTCACTCCTACTAGTGATTGTAATGTAACACACACCCATACAATGCGCACCACCCCGTGATGTTTTTCTCACACCTACTAGTGAATGTAATGTAACACACACCCATACAATGCGCACCACCCCGTGATGTTTTTCTCACTCCTACTAGTGAATCTAATGTAACACACACCCATAAAATGTGCACCACCCCGTGATGTTTTTCTCACTCCTACTAGTGAATGTAATGTAACACACACCCATACAATGCGCACCACCCCGTGATGTTTTTCTCACTCCTACTAGTGAATGTAATGTAACACACACCCATACAATGCGCACCACCCCGTGATGTTTTTCTCACTCCTACTAGTGAATGTAATGTAACACACACCCATACAATGCGCACCACCCCATTATGTTTTTCTCACTCCTACTAGTGAATCTAATTTAACACACACCCATACAATGCGCACCACCCCGTGATGTTTTTCTCACTCCTACTAGTGAATGTAATGTAACACACACCCATACAATGCGCACCACCCCGTGATGTTTTTCTCACTCCTGGTAGTGAATGTAATGTAACACACACCCATACAATGCGCACCACCCCGTGATGTTTTTCTCACTCCTACTAGTGAATGTAATGTAACACACACCCATACAATGCACACCACCGCGTGATGTTTTTCTCACTCCTACTAGTGAATGTAATGTAACACACACCCATACAATGCGCACCACCCCGTGATGTTTTTCTCACTCCTGGTAGTGAATGTAATGTAACACACACCCATACAATGCGCACCACCCCATGATGTTTTTCTCACTCCTACTAGTGAATGTAATGTAACACACACCCATACAATGCGCACCACCCCGTGATGTTTTTCTCACTCCTACTAGTGAATGTAATGTAACACACACCCAAACAATGCGCACCACCGCGTGATGTTTTTCTCACTCCTACTAGTGAATGTAATGTAACATACACCCATACAATTCGCACCACCCCGTGATGTTTTTCTCACTCCTACTAGTGAATGTAATGTAACACACACCCATACAATGCGCACCACCCCGTGATGTTTTTCTCACTCCTACTAGTGAATGTAATGTAACACACACCCATACAATGCGCACCACCCCGTGATGTTTTTCTCACTCCTACTAGTGAATGTAATGTAACACACACCCATACAAAGCGCACCACCCCGTGATATTTTTCTCACTCCTACTAGTGAATGTAATGTAACACACACCCATACAATGCGCACCACCCCATTATGTTTTTCTCACTCCTACTAGTGAATCTAATGTAACACACACCCATACAATGCCCACCACCCCGTGATGTTTTTCTCACTCCTACTAGTGAATGTAATGTAACACACACCCATACAATGCGCACCACCCCGTGATGTTTTTCTCACTCCTAGTAGTGAACGTAATGTAACACACACCCATACAATGCGCACCACCCGGTGATGTTTTTCTCACTCCTGGTAGTGAATGTATTGTAACACACACCCATACAATGCCCACCACCCCGTGATGTTTTTCTCACTCCTACTAGTGAATGTAATGTAACACACACCCATACAATGCGCACCACCCCGTGATGTTTTTCTCACTCCTACTAGTGAATGTAATGTAACACACACCCATACAATGCGCACCACCCCGTGATGTTTTTCTCACTCCTAGTAGTGAATGTAATGTAACACACACCCATACAATGCGCACCACCCCGTGATGTTTTTCTCACTCCTACTAGTGAATGTAATGTAACACACACCCATACAATGCGCACCACCCCGTGATGTTTTTCTCACTCCTACTAGTGAATGTAATGTAACACACACCCATACAATGCGCACCACCCCGTGATGTTTTTCTCACTCCTCTTAGTGAATGTAATGTAACACACACCCATACAATGCGCACCACCCCGTGATGTTTTTCTCACTCCTACTAGTGAATGTAATGTAACACACACACATACAATGCGCACCACCCCGTGATGTTTTTCTCACTCCTACTAGTGAATCTACTATAACACACACCCATACAATGCGCACCACCCCGTGATGTTTTTCTCACTCCTACTAGTGAATCTAATGTAACACACACCCATACAATGCGCACCACCCCGTGATGTTTTTCTCACTCCTACTAGTGAATGTAATGTAACACACACCCATACAATGCGCACCATCCCGTGATATTTTTCTCACTCCTACTAGTGAATCTAATGTAACACACAACCATACAATGCGCACCACCCCGTGATGTTTTTCTCACTCCTACTAGTGAATCTAATGTAACACACACCCATACAATGCGCACCACCCCGTGATGGTTTTCTCACTCCTAATAGTGATTGTAATGTAACAGACACCCATACAATGCGCACCACCCCGTGATGTTTTTCTCACTCCTACTAGTGATTGTAATATAACACACACCCATACAATGCGCACCACCCCGTGATGTTTTTCTCACACCTACTAGTGAATGTAATGTAACACACACCCATACAATGCGCACCACCCCGTGATGTTTTTCTCACTCCTACTAGTGAATCTAAAGTAACACACACCCATAAAATGCGCACCACCACGTGATGTTTTTCTCACTCCTACTAGTGAATCTAATGTAACACACACCCATACAATGCGCACCACCCCGCGATGGTTTTCAGAAAGCTATCGTACATTGCCACTGCATGTTCCCTGACCTCCCCATGCTGACCACCCCGTGGTGCTTTTCTCCATCCTACATTGCCACTCACTGCCTATTCTAATTCAGACCCTCCAATTCACACCACCCCGTGATATTTTTCTCACTCCTGGTAGTGAATGTAATGTAACACACACCCATACAATGCGCACCACACCGTGATGTTTTTCTCACTCCTACTAGTGAATCTAATGTAACACACACCCATACAATGCGCACCACCCCGTGATGTTTTTCTCACTCCTACTAGTGAATGTAATTTAACACACACCCATACAATGCGCACCAACCCGTGATGATTTTCTCACTCCTACTAGTGAATCTAATGTAACACACACCCATACAATGCACACCACCCCGTGAGGTTTTTCTCACTCCTTATAGTGAATCTAATGTAACACACACCCATACAATGCGCACCACCCCGTGATGTTTTTCTCACTCCTACTAGTGAATCTAATGTAACACACACCCATACAATGCGCACCACCCCGTGATGTTTTTCTCACTCCTACTAGTGATTGTAATGTAACACACACCCATACAATGCGCACCACCCCGTGATGTTTTTCTCACTCCTGGTAGTGAATGTAATGTAACACACACCCATACAATGCGCACCACCCCGTGATGTTTTCCTCACTCTTGGTAGTGAATGTATTGTAACACACACCCATACAATGCGCACCACCCCGTGATGTTTTTCTCACTCCTGGTAGTGATTGTAATGTAACACACACCCGTACAATGCGCACCACCCCGTGATGTTTTTCTCACTTCTACTAGTGAATCTAATGTAACACACACCCATACAATGCGCACCACCGCGTGATGTTTTTCTCACTCCTACTAGTGAATGTAATGTAACACACACCCATACAATGCGCACCACCCCGTGATGTTTTTCTCACTCCTACTAGTGAATGTAATGAACACACACCCATACAATGCGCACCACCCCGTGATGTTTTTCTCACTCCTACTAGTGAATGTAATGTAACACACACCCATACAATGCGCACCACCCCGTGATGTTTTTCTCTCTCCTACTAGTGAATGTAATGTAACACAAACCCATACAATGCGCACCACCCCGTGATGTTTTTCTCACTCCTACTAGTGAATGTAATGTAACACACACCCATACAATGCGCACCACCCCGTGATGTTTTTCTCACTCCTACTAGTGAATGTAATGTAACACACACCCATACAATGCGCACCACCCCGTGATGTTTTTCTCACTCCTACTAGTGAGTGTAATGTAACACACACCCATACAATGCGCACCACCCCGTGATGTTTTTCTCACTCCTACTAGTGAGTGTAATGTAACACACACCCATACAATGCGCACCACCCCATGATGTTTTTCTCACTCCTACTAGTGAATGTAATGTAACACACACCCATACAATGCGCACCACCCCGTGATGTTTTTCTCACTCCTACTAGTGAATGTAATGTAACACACACCCATACAATGCGAACCACACCGTGATGTTTTTCTCACTCCTACTAGTGAATGTAATGTAACACACACCCATACAATGCGCACCACCCCGTGATGTTTTTCTCACTCCTACTAGTGAATGTAATGTAACACACACCCATACAATGCGCACCACCCCGTGATGTTTTTCTCACTCCTACTAGTGAATGTAATGTAACACACACCCATACAATGCGCACCACCCGGTGATGTTTTTCTCACTCCTACTAGTGAATGTAATGTAACACACACCCATACAATGCGCACCACCCGGTGATGTTTTTCTCACTCCTACTAGTGAATGTAATGTAACACACACCCATACAATGCGCACCACCCCGTGATGTTTTTCTCACTCCTACTAGTGAATGTAATGTAACACACACCCATACAATGCGCACCACCCCGTGATGTTTTTCTCACTCCTACTAGTGAATGTAATGTAACACACACCCATACAATGCGCACCACCCCGTGATGTTTTTCTCACTCCTACTAGTGAATGTAATGTAACACACACCCATACAATGCGCACCACCCCGTGATGTTTTTCTCACTCCTACTAGTGAATGTAATGTAACACACACCCATACAATGCGCACCACACCGTGATGTTTTTCTCACTCCTACTAGTGAATGTAATGTAACACACACCCATACAATGCGCACCACCCCGTGATGTTTTTCTCACTCCTACTAGTGAATGTAATGTAACACACACCCATACAATGCGCACCACCCCGTGATGTTTTTCTCACTCCTACTAGTGAATGTAATGTAACACACACCCATACAATGCGCACCACCCGGTGATGTTTTTCTCACTCCTACTAGTGAATGTAATGTAACACACACCCATACAATGCGCACCACCCCGTGATGTTTTTCTCACTCCTACTAGTGAATGTAATGTAACACACACCCATACAATGCGCACCACCCCGTGATGTTTTTCTCACTCCTACTAGTGAATGTAATGTAACACACACCCATACAATGCGCACCACCCCGTGATGTTTTTCTCACTCCTACTAGTGAATGTAATGTAACACACACCCATACAATGCGCACCACCCCGTGATGTTTTTCTCACTCCTACTAGTGAATGTAATGTAACACACACGCATACAATGCGCACCACCCCGTGATGTTTTTCTCACTCCTACTAGTGATTGTAATGTAACACACACCCATACAATGCGCACCACCCCGTGATGTTTTTCTCACTCCTACTAGTGATTGTAATGTAACACACACCCATACAATGCGCACCACCCCGTGATGTTTTTCTCACACCTACTAGTGAATGTAATGTAACACACACCCATACAATGCGCACCACCCCGTGATGTTTTTCTCACTCCTACTAGTGAATGTAATGTAACACACACCCATACAATGCGCACCACCCCGTGATATTTTTCTCACTCCTACTAGTGAATGTAATGTAACACACACCCATACAATGCGCACCACCCCGTGATGTTTTTCTCACTCCCACTAGTGAATGTAATGTAACACACACCCATACAATGCGCACCACCCCGTGATGTATTTCTCACTCCTGGTAGTGAATGTAATGTAACACACACCCATACAATGCGCACCACCCCGTGATGTTTTTCTCACTCCTGGTAGTGAATGTATTGTAACACACACCCATACAATGCGCACCACCCCGTGATGTTTTTCTCACTCCTACTAGTGAATGTAATGTAACACACACCCATACAATGCGCACCACCCCGTGATGTTTTTCTCACTCCTACTATTGAATGTAATGTAACACACACCCATACAATGCGCACCACCCCGTGATGTTTTTCTCACTCCTACTAGTGAATGAAATGTAACACACACCCATACAATGCGCACCACCCCGTGATGTTTTTCTCACTCCTGGTAGTGAATGTAATGTAACACACACCCATAAAATGCGCACCACCCGGTGATGTTTTTCTCACTCCTGGTAGTGAATGTATTGTAACACACACCCATACAATGCGCACCACCCCGTGATGTTTTTCTCACTCCTGGTAGTGAATGTAATGTAACACACACCCATACAATGCACACCACCCCGTGATGTTTTTCTCACTCCTACTAGTGAATGTAATGTAACACACACCCATACAATGCGGACCACCCCGTGATGTTTTTCTCACTCCTACTAGTGAATGTAATGTAACACACACCCATACAATGCGCACCACCCCGTGATGTTTTTCTCACTCCTACTAGTGAATCTAATGTAACACACACCCATACAATGCGCACCACCCCGTGATGTTTTTCTCACTCCTGGTAGTGAATGTAATGTAACACACACCCATACAATGCGCACCACCCCGTGATGTTTTTCTCACTCCTGGTAGTGAATGTATTGTAACACACACCCATACAATGCGCACCACCCCGTGATGTTTTTCTCACTCCTGGTAGTGATTGTAATGTAACACACACCCGTACAATGCGCACCACCCCGTGATGTTTTTCTCACTCCTACTAGTGAATCTAATGTAACACACACCCATACAATGCGCACCACCCCGTGATGTTTTTCTCACTCCTACTAGTGAATGTAATGTAACACACACCCATACAATGCGCACCACCCCGTGATGTTTTTCTCACTCCTACTAGTGAATTTAATGTAACACACACCCATACAATGCGCACCACCCCGTGATGTTTTTCTCACTCCTACTAGTGAATGTAATGTAACACACACCCATACAATGCGCACCACCCCGTGATGTTTTTCTCTCTCCTACTAGTGAATGTAATGTAACACAAACCCATACAATGCGCACCACCCCGTGATGTTTTTCTCACTCCTACTAGTGAATGTAATGTAACACACACCCATACAATGCGCACCACCCCGTGATGTTTTTCTCACTCCTACTAGTGAATGTAATGTAACACACACCCATACAATGCGCACCACCCCGTGATGTTTTTCTCACTCCTACTAGTGAATGTAATGTAACACACACCCATACAATGCGCACCACCCCGTGATGTTTTTCTCACTCCTACTAGTGAATGTAATGTAACACACACCCATACAATGCGCACCACCCCGTGATGTTTTTCTCACTCCTACTAGTGAATGTAATGTAACACACACCCATACAATGCGCACCACCCCGTGATGTTTTTCTCACTCCTCTTAGTGAATCTAATGTAACACACACCCATACAATGCGCACCACACCGTGATGTTTTTCTCACTCCTACTAGTGAATGTAATGTAACACACACCCATACAATGCGCACCACCCCGTGATGTTTTTCTCACTCCTACTAGTGAATGTAATGTAACACACACCCATACAATGCGCACCACCCCATTATGTTTTTCTCACTCCTACTAGTGAATGTAATGTAACACACACCCATACAATGCGCACCACCCCGTGATGTTTTTCTCACTCCTACTAGTGATTGTAATGTAACACACACCCATACAATGCGCACCACCCCGTGATGTTTTTCTCACTCCTACTAGTGATTGTAATGTAACACACACCCATACAATGCGCACCACCCCGTGATGTTTTTCTCACACCTACTAGTGAATGTAATGTAACACACACCCATACAATGCGCACCACCCCGTGATGTTTTTCTCACTCCTACTAGTGAATGTAATGTAACACACACCCATACAATGCGCACCACCCCGTGATATTTTTCTCACTCCTACTAGTGAATGTAATGTAACACACACCCATACAATGCGCACCACCCCGTGATGTTTTTCTCACTCCCACTAGTGAATGTAATGTAACACACACCCATACAATGCGCACCACCCCGTGATGTATTTCTCACTCCTGGTAGTGAATGTAATGTAACACACACCCATACAATGCGCACCACCCCGTGATGTTTTTCTCACTCCTGGTAGTGAATGTATTGTAACACACACCCATACAATGCGCACCACCCCGTGATGTTTTTCTCACTCCTACTAGTGAATGTAATGTAACACACACCCATACAATGCGCACCACCCCGTGATGTTTTTCTCACTCCTACTATTGAATGTAATGTAACACACACCCATACAATGCGCACCACCCCGTGATGTTTTTCTCACTCCTACTAGTGAATGAAATGTAACACACACCCATACAATGCGCACCACCCCGTGATGTTTTTCTCACTCCTGGTAGTGAATGTAATGTAACACACACCCATACAATGCGCACCACCCGGTGATGTTTTTCTCACTCCTGGTAGTGAATGTATTGTAACACACACCCATACAATGCGCACCACCCCGTGATGTTTTTCTCACTCCTGGTAGTGAATGTAATGTAACACACACCCATACAATGCACACCACCCCGTGATGTTTTTCTCACTCCTACTAGTGAATGTAATGTAACACACACCCATACAATGCGGACCACCCCGTGATGTTTTTCTCACTCCTACTAGTGAATGTAATGTAACACACACCCATACAATGCGCACCACCCCGTGATGTTTTTCTCACTCCTACTAGTGAATCTAATGTAACACACACCCATACAATGCGCACCACCCCGTGATGTTTTTCTCACTCCTGGTAGTGAATGTAATGTAACACACACCCATACAATGCGCACCACCCCGTGATGTTTTTCTCACTCCTGGTAGTGAATGTATTGTAACACACACCCATACAATGCGCACCACCCCGTGATGTTTTTCTCACTCCTGGTAGTGATTGTAATGTAACACACACCCGTACAATGCGCACCACCCCGTGATGTTTTTCTCACTCCTACTAGTGAATCTAATGTAACACACACCCATACAATGCGCACCACCCCGTGATGTTTTTCTCACTCCTACTAGTGAATGTAATGTAACACACACCCATACAATGCGCACCACCCCGTGATGTTTTTCTCACTCCTACTAGTGAATTTAATGTAACACACACCCATACAATGCGCACCACCCCGTGATGTTTTTCTCACTCCTACTAGTGAATGTAATGTAACACACACCCATACAATGCGCACCACCCCGTGATGTTTTTCTCTCTCCTACTAGTGAATGTAATGTAACACAAACCCATACAATGCGCACCACCCCGTGATGTTTTTCTCACTCCTACTAGTGAATGTAATGTAACACACACCCATACAATGCGCACCACCCCGTGATGTTTTTCTCACTCCTGGTAGTGAATGTATTGTAACACACACCCATACAATGCGCACCACCCCGTGATGTTTTTCTCACTCCTACTAGTGAATGTAATGTAACACACACCCATACAATGCGCACCACCCCGTGATGTTTTTCTCACTCCTACTATTGAATGTAATGTAACACACACCCATACAATGCGCACCACCCCGTGATGTTTTTCTCACTCCTACTAGTGAATGAAATGTAACACACACCCATACAATGCGCACCACCCCGTGATGTTTTTCTCACTCCTGGTAGTGAATGTAATGTAACACACACCCATAAAATGCGCACCACCCGGTGATGTTTTTCTCACTCCTGGTAGTGAATGTATTGTAACACACACCCATACAATGCGCACCACCCCGTGATGTTTTTCTCACTCCTGGTAGTGAATGTAATGTAACACACACCCATACAATGCACACCACCCCGTGATGTTTTTCTCACTCCTACTAGTGAATGTAATGTAACACACACCCATACAATGCGGACCACCCCGTGATGTTTTTCTCACTCCTACTAGTGAATGTAATGTAACACACACCCATACAATGCGCACCACCCCGTGATGTTTTTCTCACTCCTACTAGTGAATCTAATGTAACACACACCCATACAATGCGCACCACCCCGTGATGTTTTTCTCACTCCTGGTAGTGAATGTAATGTAACACACACCCATACAATGCGCACCACCCCGTGATGTTTTTCTCACTCCTGGTAGTGAATGTATTGTAACACACACCCATACAATGCGCACCACCCCGTGATGTTTTTCTCACTCCTGGTAGTGATTGTAATGTAACACACACCCGTACAATGCGCACCACCCCGTGATGTTTTTCTCACTCCTACTAGTGAATCTAATGTAACACACACCCATACAATGCGCACCACCCCGTGATGTTTTTCTCACTCCTACTAGTGAATGTAATGTAACACACACCCATACAATGCGCACCACCCCGTGATGTTTTTCTCACTCCTACTAGTGAATTTAATGTAACACACACCCATACAATGCGCACCACCCCGTGATGTTTTTCTCACTCCTACTAGTGAATGTAATGTAACACACACCCATACAATGCGCACCACCCCGTGATGTTTTTCTCTCTCCTACTAGTGAATGTAATGTAACACAAACCCATACAATGCGCACCACCCCGTGATGTTTTTCTCACTCCTACTAGTGAATGTAATGTAACACACACCCATACAATGCGCACCACCCCGTGATGTTTTTCTCACTCCTACTAGTGAATGTAATGTAACACACACCCATACAATGCGCACCACCCCGTGATGTTTTTCTCACTCCTACTAGTGAATGTAATGTAACACACACCCATACAATGCGCACCACCCCGTGATGTTTTTCTCACTCCTACTAGTGAATGTAATGTAACACACACCCATACAATGCGCACCACCCCGTGATGTTTTTCTCACTCCTACTAGTGAATGTAATGTAACACACACCCATACAATGCGCACCACCCCGTGATGTTTTTCTCACTCCTCTTAGTGAATCTAATGTAACACACACCCATACAATGCGCACCACACCGTGATGTTTTTCTCACTCCTACTAGTGAATGTAATGTAACACACACCCATACAATGCGCACCACCCCGTGATGTTTTTCTCACTCCTACTAGTGAATGTAATGTAACACACACCCATACAATGCGCACCACCCCATTATGTTTTTCTCACTCCTACTAGTGAATGTAATGTAACACACACCCATACAATGCGCACCACCCCGTGATGTTTTTCTCACTCCTACTAGTGATTGTAATGTAACACACACCCATACAATGCGCACCACCCCGTGATGTTTTTCTCACTCCTACTAGTGATTGTAATGTAACACACACCCATACAATGCGCACCACCCCGTGATGTTTTTCTCACACCTACTAGTGAATGTAATGTAACACACACCCATACAATGCGCACCACCCCGTGATGTTTTTCTCACTCCTACTAGTGAATGTAATGTAACACACACCCATACAATGCGCACCACCCCGTGATATTTTTCTCACTCCTACTAGTGAATGTAATGTAACACACACCCATACAATGCGCACCACCCCGTGATGTTTTTCTCACTCCCACTAGTGAATGTAATGTAACACACACCCATACAATGCGCACCACCCCGTGATGTATTTCTCACTCCTGGTAGTGAATGTAATGTAACACACACCCATACAATGCGCACCACCCCGTGATGTTTTTCTCACTCCTGGTAGTGAATGTATTGTAACACACACCCATACAATGCGCACCACCCCGTGATGTTTTTCTCACTCCTACTAGTGAATGTAATGTAACACACACCCATACAATGCGCACCACCCCGTGATGTTTTTCTCACTCCTACTATTGAATGTAATGTAACACACACCCATACAATGCGCACCACCCCGTGATGTTTTTCTCACTCCTACTAGTGAATGAAATGTAACACACACCCATACAATGCGCACCACCCCGTGATGTTTTTCTCACTCCTGGTAGTGAATGTAATGTAACACACACCCATACAATGCGCACCACCCGGTGATGTTTTTCTCACTCCTGGTAGTGAATGTATTGTAACACACACCCATACAATGCGCACCACCCCGTGATGTTTTTCTCACTCCTGGTAGTGAATGTAATGTAACACACACCCATACAATGCACACCACCCCGTGATGTTTTTCTCACTCCTACTAGTGAATGTAATGTAACACACACCCATACAATGCGGACCACCCCGTGATGTTTTTCTCACTCCTACTAGTGAATGTAATGTAACACACACCCATACAATGCGCACCACCCCGTGATGTTTTTCTCACTCCTACTAGTGAATCTAATGTAACACACACCCATACAATGCGCACCACCCCGTGATGTTTTTCTCACTCCTGGTAGTGAATGTAATGTAACACACACCCATACAATGCGCACCACCCCGTGATGTTTTTCTCACTCCTGGTAGTGAATGTATTGTAACACACACCCATACAATGCGCACCACCCCGTGATGTTTTTCTCACTCCTGGTAGTGATTGTAATGTAACACACACCCGTACAATGCGCACCACCCCGTGATGTTTTTCTCACTCCTACTAGTGAATCTAATGTAACACACACCCATACAATGCGCACCACCCCGTGATGTTTTTCTCACTCCTACTAGTGAATGTAATGTAACACACACCCATACAATGCGCACCACCCCGTGATGTTTTTCTCACTCCTACTAGTGAATTTAATGTAACACACACCCATACAATGCGCACCACCCCGTGATGTTTTTCTCACTCCTACTAGTGAATGTAATGTAACACACACCCATACAATGCGCACCACCCCGTGATGTTTTTCTCTCTCCTACTAGTGAATGTAATGTAACACAAACCCATACAATGCGCACCACCCCGTGATGTTTTTCTCACTCCTACTAGTGAATGTAATGTAACACACACCCATACAATGCGCACCACCCCGTGATGTTTTTCTCACTCCTACTAGTGAATGTAATGTAACACACACCCATACAATGCGCACCACCCCGTGATGTTTTTCTCACTCCTACTAGTGAATGTAATGTAACACACACCCATACAATGCGCACCACCCCGTGATGTTTTTCTCACTCCTACTAGTGAATGTAATGTAACACACACCCATACAATGCGCACCACCCCGTGATGTTTTTCTCACTCCTACTAGTGAATGTAATGTAACACACACCCATACAATGCGCACCACCCCGTGATGTTTTTCTCACTCCTCTTAGTGAATCTAATGTAACACACACCCATACAATGCGCACCACACCGTGATGTTTTTCTCACTCCTACTAGTGAATGTAATGTAACACACACCCATACAATGCGCACCACCCCGTGATGTTTTTCTCACTCCTACTAGTGAATGTAATGTAACACACACCCATACAATGCGCACCACCCCATTATGTTTTTCTCACTCCTACTAGTGAATGTAATGTAACACACACCCATACAATGCGCACCACCCCGTGATGTTTTTCTCACTCCTACTAGTGAATGTAATGTAACACACACCCATACAATGCGCACCACCCCGTGATGTTTTTCTCACTCATGGTAGTGAATGTAATGTAACACACACCCATACAATGCGCACCACCCCGTGATGTTTTTCTCACTCCTACTAGTGAATGTAATG
The DNA here is from genome assembly GCF_034190915.1 of Cavia porcellus. Lineage (NCBI taxonomy): Eukaryota > Metazoa > Chordata > Mammalia > Rodentia > Caviidae > Cavia > Cavia porcellus. Next base: position 17,164 of record NW_026947886.1, on the reverse strand, counting down.
TAACACACACCCATACAATGCGCACCACCCCGTGATGTTTTTCTCACTCCTAGTAGTGAATGTAATGTAACACACACCCATACAATGCGCACCACCCGGTGATGTTTTTCTCACTCCTGGTAGTGAATGTATTGTAACACACACCCATACAATGCGCACCACCCCGTGATGTTTTTCTCACTCCTACTAGTGAATGTAATGTAACACACACCCATACAATGCACACCACCCCGTGATGTTTTTCTCACTCCTACTAGTGAATGTAATGTAACACACACCCATACAATGCGGACCACCCCGTGATGTTTTTCTCACTCCTACTAGTGAATGTAATGTAACACACACCCATACAATGCGCACCACCCCGTGATGTTTTTCTCACTCCTACTAGTGAATCTAATGTAACACACACCCATACAATGCGCACCACCCCGTGATGTTTTTCTCACTCCTACTAGTGAATGTAATTTAACACACACCCATACAATGCGCACCAACCCGTGATGATTTTCTCACTCCTACTAGTGAATCTAATGTAACACACACCCATACAATGCACACCACCCCGTGAGGATTTTCTCACTCCTTATAGTGAATCTAATGTAACACACACCCATACAATGCGCACCACCCCGTGATGTTTTTCTCACTCCTACTAGTGAATCTAATGTAACACACACCCATACAATGCGCACCACCCCGTGATGTTTTCCTCACTCCTACTAGTGATTGTAATGTAACACACACCCATACAATGCGCACCACCCCGTGATGTTTTTCTCACTCCTGGTAGTGAATGTAATGTAACACACACCCATACAATGCGCACCACCCCGTGATGTTTTTCTCACTCCTGGTAGTGATTGTAATGTAACACACACCCGTACAATGCGCACCACCCCGTGATGTTTTTCTCACTCCTACTAGTGATTGTAATGTAACACACACCCATACAATGCGCACCACCCCGTGATGTTTTTCTCACTCCTGGTAGTGAATGTATTGTAACACACACCCATACAATGCGCACCACCCCGTGATGTTTTTCTCACTCCCACTAGTGAATGTAATGTAACACACACCCATACAATGCGCACCACCCCGTGATGTATTTCTCACTCCTGGTAGTGAATGTAATGTAACACACACCCATACAATGCGCACCACCCCGTGATGTTTTTCTCACTCCTGGTAGTGAATGTATTGTAACACACACCCATACAATGCGCACCACCCCGTGATGTTTTTCTCACTCCTACTAGTGAATGTAATGTAACACACACCCATACAATGCGCACCACCCCGTGATGTTTTTCTCACTCCTACTATTGAATGTAATGTAACACACACCCATACAATGCGCACCACCCCGTGATGTTTTTCTCACTCCTACTAGTGAATGAAATGTAACACACACCCATACAATGCGCACCACCCCGTGATGTTTTTCTCACTCCTGGTAGTGAATGTAATGTAACACACACCCATACAATGCGCACCACTCGGTGATGTTTTTCTCACTCCTGGTAGTGAATGTATTGTAACACACACCCATACAATGCGCACCACCCCGTGATGTTTTTCTCACTCCTGGTAGTGAATGTAATGTAACACACACCCATACAATGCACACCACCCCGTGATGTTTTTCTCACTCCTACTAGTGAATGTAATGTAACACACACCCATACAATGCGGACCACCCCGTGATGTTTTTCTCACTCCTACTAGTGAATGTAATGTAACACACACCCATACAATGCGCACCACCCCGTGATGTTTTTCTCACTCCTACTAGTGAATCTAATGTAACACACACCCATACAATGCGCACCACCCCGTGATGTTTTTCTCACTCCTGGTAGTGAATGTAATGTAACACACACCCATACAATGCGCACCACCCCGTGATGTTTTTCTCACTCCTGGTAGTGAATGTATTGTAACACACACCCATACAATGCGCACCACCCCGTGATGTTTTTCTCACTCCTGGTAGTGATTGTAATGTAACACACACCCGTACAATGCGCACCACCCCGTGATGTTTTTCTCACTCCTACTAGTGAATCTAATGTAACACACACCCATACAATGCGCACCACCCCGTGATGTTTTTCTCACTCCTACTAGTGAATGTAATGTAACACACACCCATACAATGCGCACCACCCCGTGATGTTTTTCTCACTCCTACTAGTGAATTTAATGTAACACACACCCATACAATGCGCACCACCCCGTGATGTTTTTCTCACTCCTACTAGTGAATGTAATGTAACACACACCCATACAATGCGCACCACCCCGTGATGTTTTTCTCTCTCCTACTAGTGAATGTAATGTAACACAAACCCATACAATGCGCACCACCCCGTGATGTTTTTCTCACTCCTACTAGTGAATGTAATGTAACACACACCCATACAATGCGCACCACCCCGTGATGTTTTTCTCACTCCTACTAGTGAATGTAATGTAACACACACCCATACAATGCGCACCACCCCGTGATGTTTTTCTCACTCCTACTAGTGAATGTAATGTAACACACACCCATACAATGCGCACCACCCCGTGATGTTTTTCTCACTCCTACTAGTGAATGTAATGTAACACACACCCATACAATGCGCACCACCCCGTGATGTTTTTCTCACTCCTACTAGTGAATGTAATGTAACACACACCCATACAATGCGCACCACCCCGTGATGTTTTTCTCACTCCTCTTAGTGAATCTAATGTAACACACACCCATACAATGCGCACCACACCGTGATGTTTTTCTCACTCCTACTAGTGAATGTAATGTAACACACACCCATACAATGCGCACCACCCCGTGATGTTTTTCTCACTCCTACTAGTGAATGTAATGTAACACACACCCATACAATGCGCACCACCCCATTATGTTTTTCTCACTCCTACTAGTGAATGTAATGTAACACACACCCATACAATGCGCACCACCCCGTGATGTTTTTCTCACTCCTACTAGTGAATGTAATGTAACACACACCCATACAATGCGCACCACCCCGTGATGTTTTTCTCACTCCTGGTAGTGAATGTAATGTAACACACACCCATACAATGCGCACCACCCCGTGATGTTTTTCTCACTCCTACTAGTGAATGTAATGTAACACACACCCATACAATGCGCACCACCCCGTGATGTTTTTCTCACTCCTAGTAGTGAATGTAATGTAACACACACCCATACAATGCGCACCACCCGGTGATGTTTTTCTCACTCCTGGTAGTGAATGTATTGTAACACACACCCATACAATGCGCACCACCCCGTGATGTTTTTCTCACTCCTACTAGTGAATGTAATGTAACACACACCCATACAATGCACACCACCCCGTGATGTTTTTCTCACTCCTACTAGTGAATGTAATGTAACACACACCCATACAATGCGGACCACCCCGTGATGTTTTTCTCACTCCTACTAGTGAATGTAATGTAACACACACCCATACAATGCGCACCACCCCGTGATGTTTTTCTCACTCCTACTAGTGAATCTAATGTAACACACACCCATACAATGCGCACCACCCCGTGATGTTTTTCTCACTCCTACTAGTGAATGTAATTTAACACACACCCATACAATGCGCACCAACCCGTGATGATTTTCTCACTCCTACTAGTGAATCTAATGTAACACACACCCATACAATGCACACCACCCCGTGAGGTTTTTCTCACTCCTTATAGTGAATCTAATGTAACACACACCCATACAATGCGCACCACCCCGTGATGTTTTTCTCACTCCTACTAGTGAATCTAATGTAACACACACCCATACAATGCGCACCACCCCGTGATGTTTTCCTCACTCCTACTAGTGATTGTAATGTAACACACACCCATACAATGCGCACCACCCCGTGATGTTTTTCTCACTCCTGGTAGTGAATGTAATGTAACACACACCCATACAATGCGCACCACCCCGTGATGTTTTTCTCACTCCTGGTAGTGATTGTAATGTAACACACACCCGTACAATGCGCACCACCCCGTGATGTTTTTCTCACTCCTACTAGTGATTGTAATGTAACACACACCCATACAATGCGCACCACCCCGTGATGTTTTTCTCACTCCTGGTAGTGAATGTATTGTAACACACACCCATACAATGCGCACCACCCCGTGATGTTTTTCTCACTCCTGGTAGTGATTGTAATGTAACACACACCCGTACAATGCGCACCACCCCGTGATGTTTTTCTCACTCCTACTAGTGAATCTAATGTAACACACACCCATACAATGCGCACCACCCCGTGATGTTTTTCTCACTCCTACTAGTGAATGTAATGTAACACACACCCATACAATGCGCACCACCCCGTGATGTTTTTCTCACTCCTACTAGTGAATGTAATGTAACACACACCCATACAATGCGCACCACCCCGTGATGTTTTTCTCACTCCTACTAGTGAATGTAATGTAACACACACCCAAACAATGCGCACCACCCCGTGATGTTTTTCTCTCTCCTACTAGTGAATGTAATGTAACACAAACCCATACAATGCGCACCACACCGTGATGTTTTTCTCACTCCTACTAGTGAATGTAATGTAACACACACCCATACAATGCGTACCACCCCGTGATGTTTTTCTCACTCCTACTAGTGAATGTAATGTAACACACACCCATCCAATGCGCACCACCCCGTGATGTTTTTCTCACTCCTACTAGTGAATGTAATGTAACACACACCCATACAATGCGCACCACCCCGTGATGTTTTTCTCACTCCTACTAGTGAATGTAATGTAACACACACCCATACAATGCGCACCACCCCGTGATGTTTTTCTCACTCCTACTAGTGAATGTAATGTAACACACACCCATACAATGCGCACCACACCGTGATGTTTTTCTCACTCCTACTAGTGAATGTAATGTAACACACACCCATACAATGCGCACCACACCGTGATGTTTTTCTCACTCCTACTAGTGAATGTAATGTAACACACACCCATACAATGCGCACCACCCCGTGATGTTTTTCTCACTCCTACTAGTGAATGTAATGTAACACACACCCATACAATGCGCACCACCCCGTGATGTTTTTCTCACTCCTACTAGTGAATGTAATGTAACACACACCCATACAATGCGCACCACCCGGTGATGTTTTTCTCACTCCTACTAGTGAATGTAATGTAACACACACCCATACAATGCGCACCACCCCGTGATGTTTTTCTCACTCCTACTAGTGAATGTAATGTAACACACACCCATACAATGCGCACCACCCCGTGATGTTTTTCTCACTCCTACTAGTGAATGTAATGTAACACACACCCATACAATGCGCACCACCCCGTGATGTTTTTCTCACTCCTACTAGTGAATGTAATGTAACACACACCCATACAATGCGCACCACCCCGTGATGTTTTTCTCACTCCTACTAGTGAATGTAATGTAACACACACCCATACAATGCGCACCACCCCGTGATGATTTTCTCACTCCTACTAGTGATTGTAATGTAACACACACCCATACAATGCGCACCACCCCGTGATGTTTTTCTCACTCCTACTAGTGATTGTAATGTAACACACACCCATACAATGCGCACCACCCCGTGATGTTTTTCTCACACCTACTAGTGAATGTAATGTAACACACACCCATACAATGCGCACCACCCCGTGATGTTTTTCTCACTCCTACTAGTGAATGTAATGTAACACACACCCATACAATGCGCACCACCCCGTGATGTTTTTCTCACTCCTACTAGTGAATCTAATGTAACACACACCCATACAATGCGCACCACCCCGTGATGTTTTTCTCACTCCCACTAGTGAATGTAATGTAACACACACCCATACAATGCGCACCACACCGTGATGTATTTCTCACTCCTGGTAGTGAATGTAATATAACACACACCCATACAATGCGCACCACCCCGTGATGTTTTTCTCACTCCTGGTAGTGAATGTATTGTAACACACACCCATACAATGCGCACCACCCCGTTATGTTTTTCTCACTCCTACTAGTGAATGTAATGTAACACACACCCATACAATGCGCACCACCCCGTGATGTTTTTCTCACTCCTACTAGTGAATGTAATGTAACACACACCCATACAATGCGCACCACCCCGTGATGTTTTTCTCACTCCTACTAGTGAATGTAATGTAACACACACCCATACAATGCGCAGCACCCCGTGATGTTTTTCTCACTCCTACTAGTGAATGTAATGTAACACACACCCATACAATGCGCACCACCCCGTGATGTTTTTCTCACTCCTACTAGTGAATGTAATGTAACACACACCCATACAATGCGCACCACCCCTTGATGTTTTTCTCACTCCTACTAGTGAATGTAATGTAACACACACCCATACAATGCGCACGACCCCGTGATGTTTTTCTCACTCCTACTAGTGAATGTAATGTAACACACACCCATACAATGCGCACCACCCCGTGATGTTTTTCTCACTCCTACTAGTGAATGTAATGTAACACACACCCATACAATGCGCACCACCCCGTGATGTTTTTCTCACTCCTACTAGTGAATGTAATGTAACACACACCCATACAATGTGCACCACACCGTGATGTTTTTCTCACTGCTACTAGTGAATCTAATGTAACACACACCCATACAATGCGCACCACCCCGTGATGTTTTTCTCACTCCTACTAGTGAATGTAATGTAACACACACCCATACAATGCGCACCACCCCGTGATGTTTTTCTCACTCCTACTAGTGAATGTAATGTAACACACACCCATACAATGCGCACCACCCGGTGATGTTTTTCTCACTCCTGGTAGTGAATGTATTGTAACACACACCCATACAATGCGCACCACCCCGTGATGTTTTTCTCACTCCTACTAGTGAATGTAATGTAACACACACCCATACAATGCACACCACCCCGTGATGTTTTTCTCACTCCTACTAGTGAATGTAATGTAACACACACCCATACAATGCGGACCACCCCGTGATGTTTTTCTCACTCCTACTAGTGAATGTAATGTAACACACACCCATACAATGCGCACCACCCCGTGATGTTTTTCTCACTCCTACTAGTGAATCTAATGTAACACACACCCATACAATGCGCACCACCCCGTGATGTTTTTCTCACTCCTACTAGTGAATGTAATTTAACACACACCCATACAATGCGCCCCAACCGTGATGATTTTCTCACTCCTACTAGTGAATCTAATGTAACACACACCCATACAAGGCACACCACCCCGTGAGGTTTTTCTCACTCCTTATAGTGAATCTAATGTAACACACACCCATACAATGCGCACCACCCCGTGATGTTTTTCTCACTCCTACTAGTGAATCTAATGTAACACACACCCATACAATGCGCACCACCCCGTGATGTTTTTCTCACTCCTACTAGTGATTGTAATGTAACACACACCCATACAATGCGCACCAGCCCGTGATGTTTTTCTCACTCCTGGTAGTGAATGTAATGTAACACACACCCATACAATGCGCACCACCCCGTGATGTTTTTCTCACTCCTGGTAGTGATTGTAATGTAACACACACCCGTACAATGCGCACCACCCCGTGATGTTTTTCTCACTCCTACTAGTGATTGTAATGTAACACACACCCATACAATGCGCACCACCCCGTGATGTTTTTCTCACTCCTGGTAGTGAATGTATTGTAACACACACCCGTACAATGCGCACCACCCCGTGATGTTTTTCTCACTCCTGGTAGTGATTGTAATGTAACACACACCCGTACAATGCGCACCACCCCGTGATGTTTTTCTCACTCCTACTAGTGAATGTAATGTAACACACACCCATACAATGCGCACCACCCCGTGATGTTTTTCTCACTCCTACTAGTGAATGTAATGTAACACACACCCATACAATGCGCACCACCCCGTGATGTTTTTCTCACTCCTACTAGTGAATGTAATGTAACACACACCCATACAATGCGCACCACCCCGTGATGTTTTTCTCACTCCTACTAGTGAATGTAATGTAACACACACCCATACAATGCGCACCACCCCGTGATGTTTTTCTCTCTCCTACAAGTGAATGTAATGTAACACAAACCCATACAATGCGCACCACCCCGTGATGTTTTTCTCACTCCTACTAGTGAATGTAATGTAACACACACCCATACAATGCGCACCACCCCGTGATGTTTTTCTCACTCCTACTAGTGAATGTAATGTAACACACACCCATACAATGCGCACCACCCCGTGATGTTTTTCTCACTCCTACTAGTGAATGTAATGTAACACACACCCATACAATGCGCACCACCCCGTGATGTTTTTCTCACTCCTACTAGTGAATGTAATGTAACACACACCCATACAATGCGCACCACCCCGTGATGTTTTTCTCACTCCTACTAGTGAATGTAATGTAACACACACCCATACAATGCGCACCACCCCGTGATGTTTTTCTCACTCCTACTAGTGAATGTAATGTAACACACACCCATACAATGCGCACCACACCGTGATGTTTTTCTCACTCCTACTAGTGAATGTAATGTAACACACACCCATACAATGCGCACCACCCCGTGATGTTTTTCTCACTCCTACTAGTGAATGTAATGTAACACACACCCATACAATGCGCACCACCCCGTGATGTTTTTCTCACTCCTACTAGTGAATGTAATGTAACACACACCCATACAATGCGCACCACCCGGTGATGTTTTTCTCACTCCTACTAGTGAATGTAATGTAACACACACCCATACAATGCGCACCACCCCGTGATGTTTTTCTCACTCCTACTAGTGAATGTAATGTAACACACACGCATACAATGCGCACCACCCCGTGATGTTTTTCTCACTCCTACTAGTGAATGTAATGTAACACACACCCATACAATGCGCACCACCCCGTGATGTTTTTCTCACTCCTACTAGTGAATGTAATGTAACACACACCCATACAATGCGCACCACCCCGTGATGTTTTTCTCACTCCTACTAGTGAATGTAATGTAACACACACCCATACAATGGGCACCACACCGTGATGTTTTTCTCACTCCTAATAGTGATTGTAATGTAACACACACCCATACAATGCGCACCACCCCGTGATGTTTTTCTCACTCCTACTAGTGATTGTAATGTAACACACACCCATACAATGCGCACCACCCCGTGATGTTTTTCTCACACCCACTAGTGAATGTAATGTAACAAACACCCATACAATGCGCACCACCCCGTGATGTTTTTCTCACTCCTACTAGTGAATGTAATGTAACACACACTCATACAATGCGCACCACCCCGTGATGTTTTTCTCACTCCTACTAGTGAATCTAATGTAACACACACCCATACAATGCGCACCACCCCGTGATGTTTTTCTCAATCCCACTAGTGAATGTAATGTAACACACACCCATACAATGCGCACCACACCGTGATGTATTTCTCACTCCCGGTAGTGAATGTAATATAACACACACCCATACAATGCGCACCACCCCGTGATGTTTTTCTCACTCCCGGTAGTGAATGTATTGTAACACACACCCATACAATGCGCACCACCCCGTTATGTTTTTCTCACTCCTACTAGTGAATGTAATGTAACACACACCCATACAATGCGCACCACCCCGTGATGTTTTTCTCACTCCTACTAGTGAATGTAATGTAACACACACCCATACAATGCGCACCACCCCGTGATGTTTTTCTCACTCCTACTAGTGAATGTAATGTAACACACACCCATACAATGCGCACCACCCCGTGATGTTTTTCTCACTCCTACTAGTGAATGTAATGTAACACACACCCATACAATGCGCACCACCCCGTGATGTTTTTCTCACTCCTACTAGTGAATGTAATGTAACACACACCCATACAATGCGCACCACCCCTTGATGTTTTTCTCACTCCTACTAGTGAATGTAATGTAACACACACCCATACAATGCGCACCACCCCGTGATGTTTTTCTCACTCCTACTAGTGAATGTAATGTAACACACACCCATACAATGCGCACCACCCCGTGATGTTTTTCTCACTCCTACTAGTGAATGTAATGTAACACACACCCATACAATGCGCACCACCCCGTGATGTTTTTCTCACTCCTACTAGTGAATGTAATGTAACACACACCCATACAATGCGCACCACCCCGTGATGTTTTTCTCACTGCTACTAGTGAATCTAATGTAACACACACCCATACAATGCGCACCACCCCGTGATGTTTTTCTCACTCCTACTAGTGAATGTAATGTAACACACACCCATACAATGCGCACCACCCCGTGATGTTTTTCTCACTCCTACTAGTGAATGTAATGTAACACACACCCATACAATGCGCACCACCCCGTGATGTTTTTCTCACTCCTACTAGTGAATCTAATGTAACACACACACATACAATGCGCACCACCCCGTGATGTTTTTCTCACTCCTACTAGTGAATGTAATGTAACACACACCCATACAATGCGCACCACCCCGTGATGTTTTTCTCACTCCTACTAGTGAATGTAATGTAACACACACCCATACAATGCGCACCACCCCGTGATGTTTTTCTCACTCCTACTAGTGAATCTAATGTAACACACACCCATACAATGCGCACCACCCCGTGATGTTTTTCTCACTCCTACAGGTGAATGTAATGTAACACACACCCATACAATGCGCACCACCCCGTGATGTTTTTCTCACTCCTACTAGTGAATGTAATGTAACACACACCCATACAATGCGCACCACCCCGTGATGTTTTTCGCACTCCTACTAGTGAATGTAATGTAACACACACCCATACAATGCGCACCACCCCGTGATGTTTTTTTCACTCCTGGTAGTGAATGTATTGTAACACACACCCATACAATGCGCACCACCCCGTGATGTTTTTCTCACTCCTACTAGTGAATGTAATGTAACACACACCCATACAATGCGCACCACCCCGTGATGTTTTTCTCACTCCTACTAGTGAATGTAATGTAACACACACCCATACAATGCGCACCACCCCGTGATGTTTTTCTCACTCCTACTAGTGAATGTAATGTAACACACACCCATACAATGCGCACCACCCCGTGATGTTTTTCTCACTCCTACTAGTGAATGTAATGTAACACACACCCATACAATGCGCACCACCCGTGATGTTTTTCTCACTCCTACTAGTGAATGTAATGTAACACACACCCATACAATGCGCACCACCCCGTGATGTTTTTCTCACTCCTACTAGTGAATGTAATGTAACACACACCCATACAATGCGCACCACCCCGTGATGTTTTTCTCACTCCTACTAGTGAATGTAATGTAACACACACCCATACAATGCGCACCACCCCGTGATGTTTTTCTCACTCCTACTAGTGAATGTAATGTAACACACACCCATACAATGCGCACCACCCCGTGATGTTTTTCTCACTCCTACTAGTGAATGTAATGTAACACACACCCATACAATGCGCACCACCCCGTGATGTTTTTCTCACTCCTACTAGTGAATGTAATGTAACACACACCCATACAATGCGCACCACCCCGTGATGTTTTTCTCACTCCTACTAGTGAATGTAATGTAACACACACCCATACAATGCGCACCACCCCGTGATGTTTTTCTCACTCCTACTAGTGAATGTAATGTAACACACACCCATACAATGCGCACCACCCCGTGATGTTTTTCTCACTCCTACTAGTGATTGTAATGTAACACACACCCATACAATGCGCACCACCCCGTGATGTTTTTCTCACTCCTACTAGTGATTGTAATGTAACACACACCCATACAATGCGCACCACCCCGTGATGTTTTTCTCACACCTACTAGTGAATGTAATGTAACACACACCCATACAATGCGCACCACCCCGTGATGTTTTTCTCACTCCTACTAGTGAATGTAATGTAACACACACCCATACAATGCGCACCACCCGTGATGTTTTTCTCACTCCTACTAGTGAATGTAATGTAACACACACCCATACAATGCGCACCACACCGTGATGTTTTTCTCACTCCTACTAGTGAATGTAATGTAACACACACCCATACAATGCGCACCACCCCGTGATGTTTTTCTCACTCCTACTAGTGAATGTAATGTAACACACACCCATACAATGCGCACCACCCCGTGATGTTTTTCTCACTCCTACTAGTGAATGTAATGTAACACACACCCATACAATGCGCACCACCCGGTGATGTTTTTCTCACTCCTACTAGTGAATGTAATGTAACACACACCCATACAATGCGCACCACCCCGTGATGTTTTTCTCACTCCTACTAGTGAATGTAATGTAACACACACCCATACAATGCGCACCACCCCGTGATGTTTTTCTCACTCCTACTAGTGAATGTAATGTAACACACACCCATACAATGCGCACCACCCCGTGATGTTTTTCTCACTCCTACTAGTGAATGTAATGTAACACACACCCATACAATGCGCACCACCCCGTGATGTTTTTCTCACTCCTACTAGTGAATGTAATGTAACACACACCCATACAATGCGCACCACCCCGTGATGTTTTTCTCACTCCTACTAGTGATTGTAATGTAACACACACCCATACAATGCGCACCACCCCGTGATGTTTTTCTCACTCCTACTAGTGATTGTAATGTAACACACACCCATACAATGCGCACCACCCCGTGATGTTTTTCTCACACCTACTAGTGAATGTAATGTAACACACACCCATACAATGCGCACCACCCCGTGATGTTTTTCTCACTCCTACTAGTGAATGTAATGTAACACACACCCATACAATGCGCACCACCCCGTGATGTTTTTCTCACTCCTACTAGTGAATCTAATGTAACACACACCCATACAATGCGCACCACCCCGTGATGTTTTTCTCACTCCCACTAGTGAATGTAATGTAACACACACCCATACAATGCGCACCACACCGTGATGTATTTCTCACTCCTGGTAGTGAATGTAATATAACACACACCCATACAATGCGCACCACCCCGTGATGTTTTTCTCACTCCTGGTAGTGAATGTATTGTAACACACACCCATACAATGCGCACCACCCCGTTATGTTTTTCTCACTCCTACTAGTGAATGTAATGTAACACACACCCATACAATGCGCACCACCCCGTGATGTTTTTCTCACTCCTACTAGTGAATGTAATGTAACACACACCCATACAATGCGCACCACCCCGTGATGTTTTTCTCACTCCTACTAGTGAATGTAATGTAACACACACCCATACAATGCGCACCACCCCGTGATGTTTTTCTCACTCCTACTAGTGAATGTAATGTAACACACACCCATACAATGCGCACCACCCCGTGATGTTTTTCTCACTCCTACTAGTGAATGTAATGTAACACACACCCATACAATGCGCACCACCCCATGATGTTTTTCTCACTCCTACTAGTGAATGTAATGTAACACACACCCATACAATGCGCACCACCCCGTGATGTTTTTCTCACTCCTACTAGTGAATGTAATGTAACACACACCCATACAATGCGCACCACCCCGTGATGTTTTTCTCACTCCTACTAGTGAATGTAATGTAACACACACCCATACAATGCGCACCACCCCGTGATGTTTTTCTCACTCCTACTAGTGAATGTAATGTAACACACACCCATACAATGTGCACCACACCGTGATGTTTTTCTCACTGCTACTAGTGAATCTAATGTAACACACACCCATACAATGCGCACCACCCCGTGATGTTTTTCTCACTCCTACTAGTGAATGTAATGTAACACACACCCATACAATGCGCACCACCCGTGATGTTTTTCTCACTCCTACTAGTGAATGTAATGTAACACACACCCATACAATGCGCACCACCCGGTGATGTTTTTCTCACTCCTGGTAGTGAATGTATTGTAACACACACCCATACAATGCGCACCACCCCGTGATGTTTTTCTCACTCCTACTAGTGAATGTAATGTAACACACACCCATACAATGCACACCACCCCGTGATGTTTTTCTCACTCCTACTAGTGAATGTAATGTAACACACACCCATACAATGCGGACCACCCCGTGATGTTTTTCTCACTCCTACTAGTGAATGTAATGTAACACACACCCATACAATGCGCACCACCCCGTGATGTTTTTCTCACTCCTACTAGTGAATCTAATGTAACACACACCCATACAATGCGCACCACCCCGTGATGTTTTTCTCACTCCTACTAGTGAATGTAATTTAACACACACCCATACAATGCGCACCAACCCGTGATGATTTTCTCACTCCTACTAGTGAATCTAATGTAACACACACCCATACAAGGCACACCACCCCGTGAGGTTTTTCTCACTCCTTATAGTGAATCTAATGTAACACACACCCATACAATGCGCACCACCCCGTGATGTTTTTCTCACTCCTACTAGTGAATCTAATGTAACACACACCCATACAATGCGCACCACCCCGTGATGTTTTTCTCACTCCTACTAGTGATTGTAATGTAACACACACCCATACAATGCGCACCAGCCCGTGATGTTTTTCTCACTCCTGGTAGTGAATGTAATGTAACACACACCCATACAATGCGCACCACCCCGTGATGTTTTTCTCACTCCTGGTAGTGATTGTAATGTAACACACACCCGTACAATGCGCACCACCCCGTGATGTTTTTCTCACTCCTACTAGTGATTGTAATGTAACACACACCCATACAATGCGCACCACCCCGTGATGTTTTTCTCACTCCTGGTAGTGAATGTATTGTAACACACACCCGTACAATGCGCACCACCCCGTGATGTTTTTCTCACTCCTGGTAGTGATTGTAATGTAACACACACCCGTACAATGCGCACCACCCCGTGATGTTTTTCTCACTCCTACTAGTGAATGTAATGTAACACACACCCATACAATGCGCACCACCCCGTGATGTTTTTCTCACTCCTACTAGTGAATGTAATGTAACACACACCCATACAATGCGCACCACCCCGTGATGTTTTTCTCACTCCTACTAGTGAATGTAATGTAACACACACCCATACAATGCGCACCACCCCGTGATGTTTTTCTCACTCCTACTAGTGAATGTAATGTAACACACACCCATACAATGCGCACCACCCCGTGATGTTTTTCTCACTCCTACTAGTGAATGTAATGTAACACACACCCATACAATGCGCACCACCCCGTGATGTTTTTCTCACTCCTACTAGTGAATGTAATGTAACACACACCCATACAATGCGCACCACCCCGTGATGTTTTTCTCACTCCTACTAGTGAATGTAATGTAACACACACCCATACAATGCGCACCACCCCGTGATGTTTTTCTCACTCCTACTAGTGAATGTAATGTAACACACACCCATACAATGCGCACCACCCCGTGATGTTTTTCTCACTCCTACTAGTGAATGTAATGTAACACACACCCATACAATGCGCACCACCCCGTGATGTTTTTCTCACTCCTACTAGTGAATGTAATGTAACACACACCCATACAATGCGCACCACCCCGTGATGTTTTTCTCACTCCTACTAGTGAATGTAATGTAACACACACCCATACAATGCGCACCACCCCGTGATGTTTTTCTCACTCCTACTAGTGAATGTAATGTAACACACACCCATACAATGCGCACCACCCCGTGATGTTTTTCTCACTCCTACTAGTGAATGTAATGTAACACACACCCATACAATGCGCACCACCCCGTGATGTTTTTCTCACTCCTACTAGTGAATGTAATGTAACACACACCCATACAATGCGCACCACCCCGTGATGTTTTTCTCACTCCTACTAGTGAATGTAATGTAACACACACCCATACAATGCGCACCACCCCGTGATGTTTTTCTCACTCCTACTAGTGAATGTAATGTAACACACACCCATACAATGCGCACCACCCCGTGATGTTTTTCTCACTCCTACTAGTGAATGTAATGTAACACACACCCATACAATGCGCACCACCCCGTGATGTTTTTCTCACTCCTACTAGTGAATGTAATGTAACACACACCCATACAATGCGCACCACCCCGTGATGTTTTTCTCACTCCTACTAGTGAATGTAATGTAACACACACCCATACAATGGGCACCACCCCGTGATGTTTTTCTCACTCCTACTAGTGATTGTAATGTAACACACACCCATACAATGCGCACCACCCCGTGATGTTTTTCTCACTCCTACTAGTGATTGTAATGTAACACACACCCATACAATGCGCACCACCCCGTGATGTTTTTCTCACACCCACTAGTGAATGTAATGTAACACACACCCATACAATGCGCACCACCCCGTGATGTTTTTCTCACTCCTACTAGTGAATGTAATGTAACACACACTCATACAACGCGCACCACCCCGTGATGTTTTTCTCACTCCTACTAGTGAATCTAATGTAACACACACCCATACAATGCGCACCACCCCGTGATGTTTTTCTCACTCCCACTAGTGAATGTAATGTAACACACACCCATACAATGCGCACCACACCGTGATGTATTTCTCACTCCCGGTAGTGAATGTAATATAACACACACCCATACAATGCGCACCACCCCGTGATGTTTTTCTCACTCTCGGTAGTGAATGTATGTAACACACACCCATACAATGCGCACCACCCCGTTATGTTTTTCTCACTCCTACTAGTGAATGTAATGTAACACACACCCATACAATGCGCACCACCCCGTGATGTTTTTCTCACTCCTACTAGTGAATGTAATGTAACACACACCCATACAATGCGCACCACCCCGTGATGTTTTTCTCACTCCTACTAGTGAATGTAATGTAACACACACCCATACAATGCGCACCACCCCGTGATGTTTTTCTCACTCCTACTAGTGAATGTAATGTAACACACACCCATACAATGCGCACCACCCCGTGATGTTTTTCTCACTCCTACTAGTGAATGTAATGTAACACACACCCATACA
>NW_026947885.1:0-101197 GCF_034190915.1 Cavia porcellus | reverse complement strand
CGTGATGTTTTTCTCACTGCTACTAGTGAATCTAATGTAACACACACCCATACAATGCGCACCACCCCGTGCGGTTTTTCTCACTGCTACTAGTGAATCTAATGTAACACACACCCATACAATGCGCACCACCCCGTGATGTTTTTCTCACTCCTCCTAGTGAATGTAATGTAACACACACGCATACAATGCGCACCACCCCGTGATGTTTTTCTCACTGCTACTAGTGAATCTAATGTAACACACACGCATACAATGCGCACCACCATGTGATGTTTTTCTCACTGCTACTAGTGAATGTAATGTAACACACACCCATACAATTCGCACCACCCTGTGATGTTTTTCTCACTCCTACTAGTGAATGTAATGTAACACACACCCATACAATGTGCACCACCCCGTGATGTTTTTCGCACTCCTACTAGTGAATCCAATTTAACACACACCCATACAATGCGCACCACCCCGTGATGTTTTTCTCACTCCTACTAGTGAATCCAATGTAACACACACCCATACAATGCGCACCACCCCGTGATGTTTTTCTCACTCCTACTAGTGAATCCAATGTAACACACACCCATACAATGCGCACCACCCCGTGATGTTTTTCTCACTCATACTAGTGAATCCAATGTAACACACACCCATACAATGCGCACCACCCCGTGATGTTTTTCTCACTCCTACTAGTGAATCCAATGTAACACACACCCATACAATGCGCACCACCCCGTGATGTTTTTCTCACTCCTACTAGTGAATGTAATGTAACACACACCCATACAATGCGCACCACCCCGTGATGTTTTTCTCACTGCTACTAGTGAATGTAATGTAACACACACCCATACAATGCGCACCACCCCGTGATGTTTTTCTCACTGCTACTAGTGAATGTAATGTAACACACACCCATACAATGCGCACCACCCGTGATGTTTTTCTCACTGCTACTAGTGAATCTAATGTAACACACACCCATACAATGCGCACCACCCCGTGCTGTTTTTCTCACTGCTACTAGTGAATCTAATGTAACACACACCCATACAATGCGCACCACCCCGTGATGTTTTTCTCACTCCTACTAGTGAATCTAATGTAACACACACCCATACAATGCGCACCACCCCGTGATGTTTTTCTCACTCCTCCTAGTGAATCTAATGTAACACACACCCATAGAATGCGCACCACCCCGTGATGTTTTTCTCACTGCTACTAGTGAATGTAATGTAACACACACCCATACAATGCGCACCACCCCGTGATGTTTTTCTCACTGCTACTAGTGAATGTAATGTAACACACACCCATACAATGCGCAGCACCCGTGATGTTTTTCTCACTCATACTAGTGAATCCAATGTAACACACACCCATACAATGCGCACCACCCCGTGATGTTTTTCTCACTCCTACTAGTGAATGTAATGTAACACACACCCATAGAATGCGCACCACCCCGTGATGTTTTTCTCACTGCTACTAGTGAATCTAATGTAACACACACCCATACAATGCGCACCACCCCGTGATGTTTTTCTCACTCCTACTAGTGAATCTAATGTAACACACACCCATACAATGCGCACCACCCCGTGATGTTTTTCTCACTCCTCCTAGTGAATCTAATGTAACACACACCCATAGAATGCGCACCACCCCGTGATGTTTTTCTCACTGCTACTAGTGAATGTAATGTAACACACACCCATACAATGCGCACCACCCCGTGATGTTTTTCGCACTCCTACTAGTGAATGTAATGTAACACACACCCATACAATTCGCACCACCCCGTGATGTTTTTCTCACTCCTACTAGTGAATGTAATGTAACACACACCCATACAATGTGCACCACCCCGTGATGTTTTTCGCACTCCTACTAGTGAATCCAATTTAACACACACCCATACAATGCGCACCACCCCGTGATGTTTTTCTCACTCCTACTAGTGAATCCAATGTAACACACACCCATACAATGCGCACCACCCCGTGATGTTTTTCTCACTCCTACTAGTGAATCCAATGTAACACACACCCATACAATGCGCACCACCCCGTGATGTTTTTCTCACTCATACTAGTGAATCCAATGTAACACACACCCATACAATGCGCACCACCCCGTGATGTTTTTCTCACTCCTACTAGTGAATCCAATGTAACACACACCCATACAATGCGCACCACCCCGTGATGTTTTTCTCACTCCTACTAGTGAATGTAATGTAACACACACCCATACAATGCGCACCACCCCGTGATGTTTTTCTCACTGCTACTAGTGAATGTAATGTAACACACACCCATACAATGCGCACCACCCCGTGATGTTTTTCTCACTGCTACTAGTGAATGTAATGTAAACCACACCCATACAATGCGCACCACCCGTGATGTTTTTCTCACTGCTACTAGTGAATCTAATGTAACACACACCCATACAATGCGCACCACCCCGTGCTGTTTTTCTCACTGCTACTAGTGAATCTAATGTAACACACACCCATACAATGCGCACCACCCCGTGATGTTTTTCTCACTCCTACTAGTGAATCTAATGTAACACACACCCATACAATGCGCACCACCCCGTGATGTTTTTCTCACTCCTCCTAGTGTATCTAATGTAACACACACCCATAGAATGCGCACCACCCCGTGATGTTTTTCTCACTGCTACTAGTGAATGTAATGTAACACACACCCATACAATGCGCACCACCCCGTGATGTTTTTCTCACTCCTACTAGTGAATGTAATGTAACACACACCCATACAATGCGCACCACCCCGTGATGTTTTTCTCACTCCTACTAGTGTATGTAACATAACACACACATACAATGCGCACCACCCCGTGATGTTTTTCTCACTCCTACTAGTGAATGTAATGTAACACACACCCATACAATGCGCACCACCCCGTGATGTTTTTCTCACTCCTACTAGTGAATCCAATGTAACACACACCCATACAATGCGCAATACCCCGTGATGTTTTTCTCACTCCTACTAGTGAATCCAATGTAACACACACCCATACAATGCGCACCACCCCGTGATGTTTTTCTCACTCCTACTAGTGCATGTAATGTAACACACACCCATACAATGCGCACCACCCCGTGATGTTTTTCTCACTCCTACTAGTGAATCCAATGTAACACACACCCATACAATGCGCACCACCCCGTGATGTTTTTCTCACTCCTACTAGTGAATCCAATGTAACACACACCCATACAATGCGCCCCACCCCGTGATGTTTTTCTCACTCCTACTAGTGAATCCAATGTAACACACACCCATACAATGCGCACCACCCCGTGATGTTTTTCTCACTCCTACTAGTGAATCTAATGTAACACACACCCATACAATGCGCACCACCCCGTGATGTTTTTCTCACTGCTACTAGTGAATGTAATGTAACACACACCCATACAATGCGCACCACCCCGTGATGTTTTTCTCACTGCTACTAGTGAATCCAATGTAACACACACCCATACAATGCGCTCCACCCCGTGATGTTTTTCTCACTCCTACTAGTGAATCCAATGTAACACACACCCATAAAATGCGCACCACCCCGTGATGTTTTTCTCACTCCTACTAGTGAATCCAATGTAACACACACCCATACAATGCGCACCACCCCGTGATGTTTTTCTCACTCCTACTAGTGAATCCAATGTAACACACACCCATACAATGCGCACCACCCCGTGATGTTTTTCTCACTCCTACTAGTGAATCTAATGTAACACACACCCATACAATGCGCACCACCCCGTGATGTTTTTCTCACTGCTACTAGTGAATGTAATGTAACACACACGCATACAATGCGCACCACCCCGTGATGTTTTTCTCACTGCTACTAGTGAATCTAATGTAACACACACGCATACAATGCGCACCACCATGTGATGTTTTTCTCACTGCTACTAGTGAATCTAATGTAACACACACCCATACAATGCGCATCACCCCGTGATGTTTTTCTCACTGCTACTAGTGAATCTAATGTAACACACACCCATACAATGCGCACCACCCCGTGATGTTTTTCTCACTGCTACTAGTGAATCTAATGTAACACACACCCATACAATGCGCACCACCCCGTGATGTTTTTCTCACTGCTACTAGTGAATCCAATGTAACACACACCCATACAATGCGCACCACCCAGTGATGTTTTTCTCACAGCTACTAGTGAATGTAACGTAACACACACCCATGCAATGCGCACCACCCCGTGATGTTTTTCTCACTGCTACTAGTGAATCTAATGTAACACACACCCATACAATGCGCACCACCCCGTGTTGTTTTTCTCACTGCTACTAGTGAATGTAATGTAACACACACCCATACAATGCGCACCACCCCGTGATGTTTTTCTCACTCCTACTAGTGAATGTAATGTAACACACACCCATACAATGCGCACCACCCTGTGATGTTTTTCTCACTCCTACTAGTGAATCTAATGTAACACACACCCATACAATGCGCACCACCGCGTGATGTTTTTCTCACTCCTACTAGTGAATGTAACATAACACACACATACAATGCGCACCACCCCGTGATGTTTTTCTCACTCCTACTAGTGAATGTAATGTAACACACACCCATACAATGCGCACCACCCCGTGATGTTTTTCTCACTCCTACTAGTGAATCCAATGTAACACACACCCATACAATGCGCAATACCCCGTGATGTTTTTCTCACTCCTACTAGTGAATCCAATGTAACACACACCCATACAATGCGCACCACCCCGTGATGTTTTTCTCACTCCTACTAGTGCATGTAATGTAACACACACCCATACAATGCGCACCACCCCGTGATGTTTTTCTCACTCCTACTAGTGAATCCAATGTAACACACACCCATACAATGCGCACCACCCCGTGATGTTTTTCTCACTCCTACTAGTGAATCCAATGTAACACACACCCATACAATGCGCCCCACCCCGTGATGTTTTTCTCACTCCTACTAGTGAATCCAATGTAACACACACCCATACAATGCGCACCACCCCGTGATGTTTTTCTCACTCCTACTAGTGAATCTAATGTAACACACACCCATACAATGCGCACCACCCCGTGATGTTTTTCTCACTGCTACTAGTGAATGTAATGTAACACACACCCATACAATGCACACCACCCCGTGATGTTTTTCTCACTGCTACTAGTGAATCTAATGTAACACACACCCATACAATGCGCACCACCCCGTGATGTTTTGCTCACTGCTACTAGTGAATCTAATGTAACACACACCCATACAATGCGCACCACCCCTTGATGTTTTTCTCACTGCTACTAGTGAATCTAATGTAACACACACCCATACAATGCGCACCACCCCGTGATGTTTTTCTCACTGCTACTAGTGAATGTAATGTAACACACACCCATACAATGCGCACCACCCCGTGATGTTTTTCTCACTGCTACTAGTGAATGTAATGTAACACACACCCATACAATGCGCACCACCCCGTGATGTTTTTCTCACTCCTACTAGTGAATCCAATGTAACACACACCCATACAATGCGCACCACCCCGTGATGTTTTTCTCACTCCTACTAGTGAATCCAATGTAACACACACCCATACAATGCGCACCACCCCGTGATGTTTTTCTCACTCCTACTAGTGAATCCAATGTAACACACACCCATACAATGCGCACCACCCCGTGATGTTTTTCTCACTCCTACTAGTGAATCCAATGTAACACACACCCATACAATGCGCAAGACCCCGTGATGTTTTTCTCACTCCTACTAGTAAATCCAATGTAACACACACCCATACAATGCGCACCACCCCGTGATGTTTTTCTCACTGCTACTAGTGAATCTAATGTAACACACACCCATACAATGCGCACCACCCCGTGATGTTTTTCTCACTCCTACTAGTGAATGTAATGTAACACACACCCATACAATGCGCACCACCCCGTGATGTTTTTCTCACTCCTCCTAGTGAATCTAATGTAACACACACCCATACAATGCGCACCACCCCGTGATGTTTTTCTCACTCCTCCTAGTGAATCTAATGTAACACACACCCATACAATGCGCACCACCCCGTGATGTTTTTCTCACTGCTACTAGTGAATCTAAATAAAACACACCCATACAATGCGCACCACCCCGTGATGTTTTTCTCACTCCTACTAGTGAATGTAATGTAACACACACCCCTACAATGCGCACCACCCCGTGATGTTTTTCTCACTCCTACTAGTGAATGTAATGTAACACACACCCATACAATGCGCACCACCCCGTGATGTTTTTCTCACTCCTACTAGTGAATGTAATGTAACACACACCCATACAATGCGCACCACCCCGTGATGTTTTTCTCACTCCTACTAGTGAATCCAATGTAACACACACCCATACAATGCGTACCACCCCGTGATGTTTTTCTCACTCCTACTAGTGAATCCAATGTAACACACACCCATACAATGCGCACCACCCCGTGATGTTTTTCTCACTCCTACTAGTGAATCCAATGTAACACACACCCATACAATGCGCACCACCCCGTGATGTTTTTCTCACTCCTACTAGTGAATCTAATGTAACACACACCCATACAATGCGCACCACCCCGTGATGTTTTTCTCACTGCTACTAGTGAATCTAATGTAACACACACCCATACAATGCGCACCACCCCGTGATGTTTTTCTCACTGCTACTAGTGAATCTAATGTAACACACCCATACAATGCGAACCACCCCGTGATGTTTTTCTCACTGCTACTAGTGAATCTAATGTAACACACACCCATACAATGCGCACCACCCCGTGATGTTTTTCTCACTGCTACTAGTGAATGTAATGTAACACACAGCCATACAATGCGCACCACCCCGTGAAGTTTTTCTCACTGCTACTAGTGAATCTAATGTAACACACACCCATACAATGCGCACCACCCCGTGATGTTTTTCTCACTGCTACTAGTGAATCTAATGTAACACACCCATACAATGCGCACCACCCCGTGATGTTTTTCTCACTGCTACTAGTGAATCTAATGAAACACACACCCATACAATGCGCACCACCCCGTGATGTTTTTCTCACTGCTACTAGTGAATCTAATGTAACACACACCCATACAATGCGCATCACCCCGTGATGTTTTTCTCACTGCTACTAGTGAATCTAATGTAACACACAACCATACAATGCGCACCACCCCGTGATGTTTTTCTCACTGCTACTAGTGAATGTAATGTAACACACACCCATACAATGCGCACCACCTCGTGATGTTTTTCTCACTGCTACTAGTGAATGTAATGTAACACACACCCATACAATGCGCACCACCCCGTGATGTTTTTCTCACTGCTACTAGTGAATCTAATGTAACACACACCCATACAATGCGCACCACCCCGTGATGTTTTTCTCACTCCTACTAGTGAATGTAATGTAACACACACCCATACAATGCGCACCACCCCGTGATGTTTTTCTCACTCCTACTAGTGAATGTAATGTAACACACACCCATACAATTCGCACCACCCCGTGATGTTTTTCTCACTCCTACTAGTGAATGTAATGTAACACACACCCATACAATGCGCACCACCCCGTGATGTTTTTCGCACTCCTACTAGTGAATCCAATGTAACACACACCCATACAATGCGCACCACCCCGTGATGTTTTTCTCACTCCTACTAGTGAATCCAATGTAACACACACCCATACAATGCGCACCACCCCGTGATGTTTTTCTCACTCCTACTAGTGAATCCAATGTAACACACACCCATACAATGCGCACCACCCCGTGATGTTTTTCTCACTCATACTAGTGAATCCAATGTAACACACACCCATACAATGCGCACCACCCCGTGATGTTTTTCTCACTCCTACTAGTGAATCCAATGTAACACACACCCATACAATGCGCACCACCCCGTGATGTTTTTCTCACTCCTACTAGTGAATGTAATGTAACACACACCCATACAATGCGCACCACCCCGTGATGTTTTTCTCACTGCTACTAGTGAATGTAATGTAACACACACCCATACAATGCGCACCACCCCGTGATGTTTTTCTCACTGCTACTAGTGAATGTAATGTAACACTCCCATACAATGCGCAGCACCCGTGATGTTTTTCTCACTGCTACTAGTGAATCTAATGTAACACACACCCATACAATGCGCACCACCCCGTGCGGTTTTTCTCACTGCTACTAGTGAATCTAATGTAACACACACCCATACAATGCGCACCACCCCGTGATGTTTTTCTCACTCCTACTAGTGAATCCAATGTAACACACACCCATACAATGCGCACCACCCCGTGATGTTTTTCTCACTCCTCCTAGTGAATCTAATGTAACACACACCCATAGAATGCGCACCACCCCGTGATGTTTTTCTCACTGCTACTAGTGAATGTAATGTAACACACACCCATACAATGCGCACCACCCCGTGATGTTTTTCGCACTCCTACTAGTGAATGTAATGTAACACACACCCATACAATTCGCACCACCCCGTGATGTTTTTCTCACTCCTAATAGTGAATGTAATGTAACACACACCCATACAATGTGCACCACCCCGTGATGTTTTTCGCACTCGTACTAGTGAATCCAATTTAACACACACCGATACAATGCGCACCACCCCGTGATGTTTTTCTCACTCCTACTAGTGAATCCAATGTAACACACACCCATACAATGCGCACCACCCCGTGATGTTTTTCTCACTCCTACTAGTGAATCCAATGTAACACACACCCATACAATGCGCACCACCCCGTGATGTTTTTCTCACTCATACTAGTGAATCCAATGTAACACACACCCATACAATGCGCACCACCCCGTGATGTTTTTCTCACTCCTACTAGTGAATCCAATGTAACACACACCCATACAATGCGCACCACCCCGTGATGTTTTTCTCACTCCTACTAGTGAATGTAATGTAACACACACCCATACAATGCGCACCACCCCGTGATGTTTTTCTCACTGCTACTAGTGAATGTAATGTAACACACACCCATACAATGCGCACCACCCCGTGATGTTTTTCTCACTGCTACTAGTGAATGTAATGTAACACACACCCATACAATGCGCACCACCTGTGATGTTTTTCTCACTGCTACTAGTGAATCTAATGTAACACACACCCATACAATGCGCACCACCCCGTGCTGTTTTTCTCACTGCTACTAGTGAATCTAATGTAACACACACCCATACAATGCGCACCACCCCGTGATGTTTTTCTCACTCCTACTAGTGAATCTAATGTAACACACACCCATACAATGCGCACCACCCCGTGATGTTTTTCTCACTCCTCCTAGTGAATCTAATGTAACACACACCCATAGAATGCGCACCACCCCGTGATGTTTTTCTCACTGCTACTAGTGAATGTAATGTAACACACACCCATACAATGCGCACCACCCCGTGATGTTTTTCTCACTCCTACTAGTGAATGTAATGTAACACACACCCATACAATGCGCACCACCCCGTGATGTTTTTCTCACTCCTACTAGTGAATGTAATGTAACACACACCCATACAATGCGCACCACCCCGTGATGTTTTTCTCACTCCTACTAGTGAATGTAATGTAACACACACCCATACGATGCGCACCACCCCGTGATGTTTTTCTCACTCCTACTAGTGAATGTAATGTAACACACACCCATACGATGCGACCACCCCGTGATGTTTTTCTCACTCCTACTAGTGAATCTAATGTAACACACACCCATACAATGCGCACCACCCCGTGATGTTTTTCTCACTCCTACTAGTGAATCTAATGTAACACACACCCATACAATGCGCACCACCGCGTGATGTTTTTCTCACTCCTACTAGTGAATGTAATGTAACACACACATACAGCGCACCACCCCGTGATGTTTTTCTCACTCCTACTAGTGCATGTAATGTAACACACACCCATACAATGCGCACCACCCCGTGATGTTTTTCTCACTCCTACTAGTGAATGTAATGTAACACACACCCATACAATGCGCACCACCCCGTGATGTTTTTCTCACACCTACCAGTGAATCCAATGTAACACACACCCATACAATGCGCACCACCCCGTGATGTTTTTCTCACTCCTACTAGTGAATCCAATGTAACACACACCCATACAATGCGCACCACCCCGTGATGTTTTTCTCACTCCTACTAGTGAATCCAATGTAACACACACCCATACAATTCGCACCACCCCGTGATGTTTTTCTCACTCCTACTAGTGAATCTAATGTAACACACACCCATACAATGCGCACCACCCCGTGATGTTTTTCTCACTCCTACTAGTGAATCTAATGTAACACACACCCATACAATGCGCACCACCGCGTGATGTTTTTCTCACTCCTACTAGTGAATGTAATGTAACACACACCCATACAATGCGCACCACCCCGTGATGTTTTTCTCACTCCTACTAGTGAATGTAATGTAACACACACCCATACAATGCGCACCACCCCGTGATGTTTTTCTCACTGCTACTAGTGAATCCAATGTAACACACACCCATACAATGCGCACCACCCTGTGATGTTTTTCTCACTCCTACTAGTGAATCTAATGTAACACACACCCATACAATGCGCACCACCGCGTGATGTTTTTCTCACTCCTACTAGTGAATGTAATGTAACACACACCCATACAATGCGCACCACCCCGTGATGTTTTTCTCACTCCTACTAGTGAATGTAATGTAACACACACCCATACAATGCGCACCACCCCGTGATGTTTTTCTCACTCCTACTAGTGAATCCAATGTAACACACACCCATACAATGCGCACCACCCCGTGATGTTTTTCTCACTCCTACTAGTGAATCCAATGTAACACACACCCATACAATGCGCACCACCCCGTGATGTTTTTCTCACTGCTACTAGGGAATCCAATGTAACACACACCCATACAATGCGCACCACCCCGTGATGTTTTTCTCACTGCTACTAGGGAATCCAATGTAACACACACCCATACAATGCGCACCACCCCGTGATGTTTTTCTCACTGCTACTAGGGAATCTAATGTAACACACACCCATACAATGCGCACCTACCCGTGATGTTTTTCTCACTGCTACTAGTGAATCTAATGTAACACACACCCATACAATGCGCACCACCCCGTGATGTTTTTCTCACTGCTACTAGTGAATCTAATGTAACACACACTCATACAATGCGCACCACCCCGTGTTGTTTTTCTCACTGCTACTAGTGAATGTAATGTAACACACACCCATACAATGCGCACCACCCCGTGATGTTTTTCTCACTGCTACTAGTGAATGTAATGTAAAACACACCCATACAATGCGCACCACCCCGTGATGTTTTTCTCACTGCTACTAGTGAATGTAATGTAACAGACACCCAAACAATGCGCACCACCCCGTGATGTTTTTCTCACTGCTACTAGTGAATCTAATGTAACACACCCCCAATCAATGCGCACCACCCCGTGATGTTTTTCTCACTGCTACTAGTGAATCTAATGTAACACACACCCATACAATGCGCACCACCCCGTGATGTTTTTCTCACTGCTACTAGTGAATGTAATGTAAAACACACCCATACAATGCGCACCACCCCGTGATGTTTTTCTCACTGCTACTAGTGAATGTAATGTAACAGACACGCAAACAATGCGCACCACCCCGTGATGTTTTTCTCACTGCTACTAGTGAATCTAATGTAACACACCCCCAATCAATGCGCACCACCCTGTGATGTTTTTCTCACTGCTACTAGTGAATCTAATGTAACACACACCCATACAATGCGCACCACCCCGTGATGTTTTTCTCACTGCTACTAGTGAATCTAATGTAACACACACCCATACAATGCGCACCACCCCGTGATGTTTTTCTCACTCCTACTAGTGAATCTAATGTAACACACACCCATACAATGCGCACCACCCTGTGATGTTTTCTCACTCCTACTAGTGAATCTAATGTAACACACACCCATACAATGCGCACCACCGCGTGATGTTTTTCTCACTCCTACTAGTGAATGTAATGTAACACACACATACAATGCGCACCACCCCGTGATGTTTTTCTCACTCCTACTAGTGAATGTAATGTAACACACACCCATACAATGCGCACCACCCCGTGATGTTTTTCTCACTCCTACTAGTGAATCCAATGTAACACACACCCATACAATGCGCACCACCCCGTGATGTTTTTCTCACTGCTACTAGTGAATCTAATGTAACACACACCCATACAATGCGCACCACCCCGTGATGTTTTTCTCACTGCTACTAGTGAATGTAATGTAACACACACCCATACAATGCGCACCACCCCGTGATGTTTTTTTCACTGCTACTAGTGAATGTAATGTAACACACACCCATACAATGCGCACCACCCCGTGATGTTTTTCTCACTCCTACTAGTGAATGTAATGTAACACACACCCATACAATGCGCACCACGCCGTGATGTTTTTCTCACTCCTACTAGTGAATGTAATGTAACACACACCCATACAATGCGCACCACCCCGTGATGTTTTTCTCACTGCTACTAGTGAATGTAATGTAACACAGACCCATACAATGCGCACCACCCCGTTTTTTTTTTTCACTGCTACTAGTGAATCTAATGTAACACACACCCATACAATGCGCACCACCCTGTGATGTTTTTCTCACTGCTACTAGTGAATCTAACGTAACACACACCCATACAATGCGGACCACCCCGTGATGTTTTTCTCACTGCTACTAGTGAATGTAATGTAACACACACCCATATAATGCGCACCACCCCGTGATGTTTTTCTCACTGCTACTAGTGAATCTAATGTAACACACACCCATACAATGCGCACCACCCCGTGATGTTTTTCTCACTCCTACTAGTGAATCTAACGTAACACACACCCATACAATGCGCACCACCACGTGATGTTTTTCTCAATCCTACTAGTGAATGTAATGTAACACACACCGATACAATGCGCACCACCCCGTGATGTTTTTCTCACTCCTACTAGTGAATGTAATGTAACACACACCGATACAATGCGCACCACCCCGTGATGTTTTTCTCCCTCCTACTAGTGAATCTAATGTAACACACACCCATACAATGTGCACCACCCCGTGATGTTTGTCTCACTGCTACTAGTGAATCTAATGTAACACACACCCATACAATGCGCACCACCCCGTGATGTTTTTCTCACTGCTACTAGTGAATCTAATGTAACACACACCCATACAATGCGCACCACCCCGTGATGTTTTTCTCACTGCTACTAGTGAATCTAATGTAACAGACACCCATACAATGCGCACCACCCCGTGATGTTTTTCTCACTGCTACTAGTGAATCCAATGTAACACACACCCATACAATGCGCACCACCCCGTGATGTTTTTCTCACTCCTACTAGTGAATCCAATGTAACACACACCATACAATGCGCACCACCCCGTGATGTTTTTCTCACTCCTACTAGTGAATCCAATGTAACACACACCCATACAATGCGCACCACCCCGTGATGTTTTTCTCACTGCTACTAGTGAATCCAATGTAACACACACCCATACAATGCGCACCACCCCGTGATGTTTTTCTCACTCCTACTAGTGAATCCAATGTAACACACACCCATACAATGCGCACCACCCCGTGATGTTTTTCTCACTGCTACTAGTGAATCCAATGTAACACACACCCATACAATGCGCACCACCCCGTGATGTTTTTCTCACTGCTACTAGTGAATGTAATGTAACACACACCCATACAATGCGCACCACCCCGTGATGTTTTTCTCACTCCTACTAGTGAATCCAATGTAACAAACACCCATACAATGCGCACCACCCCGTGATGTTTTTCTCACTCCTACTAGTGAATCTAATGTAACACACACCCATACAATGCGCACCACCCCGTGATGTTTTTCTCACTGCTACTAGTGAATGTAATGTAACACACACCCATACAATTCGCACCACCCCGTGATGTTTTTCTCACTCCTACTAGTGAATCCAATGTAACACACACCCATACAATGCGCACCACCCCGTGATGTTTTTCTCACTCCTACTAGTGAATCCAATGTAACACACACCCATACAATGCGCACCACCCCGTGATGTTTTTCTCACTCCTACTAGTGAATCCAATGTAACACACACCCATACAATGCGCACCACCCCGTGATGTTTTTCTCACTCCTACTAGTGAATCCAATGTAACAAACACCCATACAATGCGCACCACCCCGTGATGTTTTTCTCACTCCTACTAGTGAATCCAATGTAACACACACCCATACAATGCGCACCACCCCGTGATGTTTTTCTCACTCCTACTAGTGAATGTAATGTAACACACACCCATACAATGCGCACCACCCCGTGATGTTTTTCTCACTGCTACTAGTGAATGTAATGTAACACACACCCATACAATGCGCACCACCCCGTGATGTTTTTCTCACTGCTACTAGTGAATCTAATGTAACACACACCCATACAATGCGCACCACCCCATGATGTTTTTCTCACTGCTACTAGTGAATGTAATGTAACACACACCCATACAATGCGCACCACCCCGTGATGTTTTTCTCACTGCTACTAGTGAATCTAATGTAACACACACCCATACAATGCGCACCACCCCGTGATGTTTTTCTCGCTCCTACTAGTGAATGTAATGTAACACACACCCATACAATGCGCACCACCCCGTGATGTTTTTCTCACTGCTACTAGTGAATGTAATGTAACACACACCCATACAATACGCACCACCCCGTGATGTTTTTCTCACTCCTACTAGTGAATCCAATGTAACACACACCCATACAATGCGCACCACCCCGTGATGTTTTTCTCACTCCTACTAGTGAATGTAATGTAACACACACCCATACAATGCGCACCACCCCGTGATGTTTTTCTCACTCCTACTAGTGAATCCAATGTAACACACACCCATACAATGCGCACCACCCCGTGATGTTTTTCTCACTCCTACTAGTGAATCTAATGTAACACACACCCATACAATGCGCACCACCCCGTGATGTTTTTCTCACTCCTACTAGTGAATGTAATGTAACACACACCCATACAATGCGCACCACCCCGTGATGTTTTTCTCACTCCTACTAGTGAATGTAATGTAACACACACCCATACAATGCGCACCACCCCGTGATGTTTTTCTCACTCCTACTAGTGAATCCAATGTAACACACACCCATACAATGCGCCCCACCCCGTGATGTTTTTCTCACTCCTACTAGTGAATCCAATGTAACACACACCCATACAATGCGCACCACCCCGTGATGTTTTTCTCACTGCTACTAGGGAATCTAATGTAACACACACCCATACAATGCGCACCACCCCGTGATGTTTTTCTCACTGCTACTAGGGAATCTAATGTAACACACACCCATACAATGCGCACCACCCCGTGATGTTTTTCTCACTGCTACTAGTGAATCTAATGTAACACACACTCATACAATGCGGACCACCCCGTGTTGTTTTTCTCACTGCTACTAGTGAATGTAATGTAACACACACCCATACAATGCGCACCACCCCGTGATGTTTTTCTCACTGCTACTAGTGAATGTAATGTAAAACACACCCATACAATGCGCACCACCCCGTGATGTTTTTCTCACTGCTACTAGTGAATGTAATGTAACAGACACCCAAACAATGCGCACCACCCCGTGATGTTTTTCTCACTGCTACTAGTGAATCTAATGTAACACACCCCCAATCAATGCGCACCACCCCATGATGTTTTTCTCACTCCTACTAGTGAATCCAATGTAACACACACCCATACAATGCGCACCACCCCGTGATGTTTTTCTCACTCCTACTAGTGAATGTAATGTAACACACACCCATACAATGCGCACCACCCCGTGATGTTTTTCTCACTCCTACTAGTGAATCCAATGTAAAACACACCCATACAATGCGCACCACCCCGTGATGTTTTTCTCACTCCTACTAGTGAATCTAATGTAACACACACCCATACAATGCGCACCACCGCGTGATGTTTTTCTCACTCCTACTAGTGAATGTAATGTAACACACACCCATACAATGCGCACCACCCCGTGATGTTTTTCTCACTCCTACTAGTGAATGTAATGTAACACACACCCATACAATGCGCACCTCCCCGTGATGTTTTTCTCACTCCTACTAGTGAATGTAATGTAACACACACCCATACAATGCGCACCACCCCGTGATGTTTTTCTCACTCCTACTAGTGAATCCAATGTAACACACACCCATACAATGCGCACCACCCCGTGATGTTTTTCTCACTCCTACTAGTGAATCCAATGTAACACACACCCATACAATGCGCACCACCCCGAGATGTTTTTCTCACTGCTACTAGGGAATCTAATGTAACACACACCCATACAATGCGCACCACCCCGTGATGTTTTTCTCACTGCTACTAGGGAATCTAATGTAACACACACCCATACAATGCGCACCACCCCGTGATGTTTTTCTCACTGCTACTAGGGAATCTAATGTAACACACACCCATACAATGCGCACCACCCCGTGATGTTTTTCTCACTGCTACTAGTGAATCTAATGTAACACACACTCATACAATGCGCACCACCCCGTGTTGTTTTTCTCACTGCTACTAGTGAATGTAATGTAACACACACCCATACAATGCGCACCACCCCGTGATGTTTTTCTCACTGCTACTAGTGAATGTAATGTAAAACACACCCATACAATGCGCACCACCCCGTGATGTTTTTCTCACTGCTACTAGTGAATGTAATGTAACAGACACCCAAACAATGCGCACCACCCCGTGATGTTTTTCTCACTGCTACTAGTGAATCTAATGTAACACACCCCCAATCAATGCGCACCACCCCGTGATGTTTTTCTCACTGCTACTAGTGAATGTAATGTAAAACACACCCATACAATGCGCACCACCCCGTGATGTTTTTCTCACTGCTACTAGTGAATCTAATGTAACAGACACCCAAACAATGCGCACCACCCAGTGATGTTTTTCTCACTGCTACTAGTGAATCTAATGTAACACACCCCCAATCAATGCGCACCACCCCGTGATGTTTTTCTCACTGCTACTAGTGAATCTAATGTAACACACACCCATACAATGCGCACCACCCCGTGATGTTTTTCTCACTGCTACTAGTGAATCTAATGTAACACACACCCATACAATGCGCACCACCCCGTGATGTTTTTCTCACTCCTACTAGTGAATCTAATGTAACACACACCCATACAATGCGCACCACCCCGTGATGTTTTTCTCACTCCTACTAGTGAATCTAATGTAACACACACCCATACAATGCGCACCACCGCGTGATGTTTTTCTCACTCCTACTAGTGAATGTAATGTAACACACACGTACAATGCGCACCACCCCGTGATGTTTTTCTCACTCCTACTAGTGAATGTAATGTAACACACACCCATACAATGCGCACCACCCCGTGATGTTTTTCTCACTCCTACTAGTGAATCCAATGTAACACACACCCATACAATGCGCACCACCCCGTGATGTTTTTCTCACTGCTACTAGTGAATCTAATGTAACACACACCCATACAATGCGCACCACCCCGTGATGTTTTTCTCACTGCTACTAGTGAATCTAATGTAACACACACTCATGCAATGCGCACCACCCCGTGTTGTTTTTCTCACTGCTACTAGTGAATGTAATGTAACACACACCCATACAATGCGCACCACCCCGTGATGTTTTTCTCACTGCTACTAGTGAATGTAATGTAAAACACACCCATACAATGCGCACCACCCCGTGATGTTTTTCTCACTGCTACTAGTGAATGTAATGTAACAGACACCCAAACAATGCGCACCACCCCGTGATGTTTTTCTCACTGCTACTAGTGAATCTAATGTAACACACCCCCAATCAATGCGCACCACCCCGTGATGTTTTTCTCACTCCTACTAGTGAATCCAATGTAACACACACCCATACAATGCGCACCACCCCGTGATGTTTTTCTCACTCCTACTAGTGAATGTAATGTAACACACACCCATACAATGCGCACCACCCCGTGATGTTTTTCTCACTCCTACTAGTGAATCCAATGTAAAACACACCCATACAATGCGCACCACCCCGTGATGTTTTTCTCACTCGTACTAGTGAATCTAATGTAACACACACCCATACAATGCGCACCACCGCGTGATGTTTTTCTCACTCCTACTAGTGAATGTAATGTAACACACACCCATACAATGCGCACCACCCCGTGATGTTTTTCTCACTCCTACTAGTGAATGTAATGTAACACACACCCATACAATGCGCACCACACCGTGATGTTTTTCTCACTCCTACTAGTCAATGTAATGTAACACACACCCATACAATGCGCACCACCCCGTGATGTTTTTCTCACTCCTACTAGTGAATCCAATGTAACACACACCCATACAATGCGCACCACCCCGTGATGTTTTTCTCACTCCTACTAGTGAATCCAATGTAACACACACCCATACAATGCGCACCACCCCGTGATGTTTTTCTCACTGCTACTAGTGAATGTAATGTAACACACACCCATACAATGCGCACCACCCCGTGATGTTTTTCTCACTGCTACTAGTGAATCTAATGTAACACACACCCATACAATGCGCACCACCCCATGATGTTTTTCTCACTGCTACTAGTGAATGTAATGTAACACACACCCATACAATGCGCACCACCCCGTGATGTTTTTCTCACTGCTACTAGTGAATCTAATGTAACACACACCCATACAATGCGCACCACCCCGTGATGTTTTTCTCGCTCCTACTAGTGAATGTAATGTAACACACACCCATACAATGCGCACCACCCCGTGATGTTTTTCTCACTGCTACTAGTGAATGTAATGTAACACACACCCATACAATACGCACCACCCCGTGATGTTTTTCTCACTCCTACTAGTGAATCCAATGTAACACACACCCATACAATGCGCACCACCCCGTGATGTTTTTCTCACTCCTACTAGTGAATGTAATGTAACACACACCCATACAATGCGCACCACCCCGTGATGTTTTTCTCACTCCTACTAGTGAATCCAATGTAACACACACCCATACAATGCGCACCACCCCGTGATGTTTTTCTCACTCCTACTAGTGAATCTAATGTAACACACACCCATACAATGCGCACCACCCCGTGATGTTTTTCTCACTCCTACTAGTGAATGTAATGTAACACACACCCATACAATGCGCACCACCCCGTGATGTTTTTCTCACTCCTACTAGTGAATGTAATGTAACACACACCCATACAATGCGCACCACCCCGTGATGTTTTTCTCACTCCTACTAGTGAATCCAATGTAACACACACCCATACAATGCGCCCCACCCCGTGATGTTTTTCTCACTCCTACTAGTGAATCCAATGTAACACACACCCATACAATGCGCACCACCCCGTGATGTTTTTCTCACTGCTACTAGGGAATCTAATGTAACACACACCCATACAATGCGCACCACCCCGTGATGTTTTTCTCACTGCTACTAGGGAATCTAATGTAACACACACCCATACAATGCGCACCACCCCGTGATGTTTTTCTCACTGCTACTAGTGAATCTAATGTAACACACACTCATACAATGCGGACCACCCCGTGTTGTTTTTCTCACTGCTACTAGTGAATGTAATGTAACACACACCCATACAATGCGCACCACCCCGTGATGTTTTTCTCACTGCTACTAGTGAATGTAATGTAAAACACACCCATACAATGCGCACCACCCCGTGATGTTTTTCTCACTGCTACTAGTGAATGTAATGTAACAGACACCCAAACAATGCGCACCACCCCGTGATGTTTTTCTCACTGCTACTAGTGAATCTAATGTAACACACCCCCAATCAATGCGCACCACCCCATGATGTTTTTCTCACTCCTACTAGTGAATCCAATGTAACACACACCCATACAATGCGCACCACCCCGTGATGTTTTTCTCACTCCTACTAGTGAATGTAATGTAACACACACCCATACAATGCGCACCACCCCGTGATGTTTTTCTCACTCCTACTAGTGAATCCAATGTAAAACACACCCATACAATGCGCACCACCCCGTGATGTTTTTCTCACTCCTACTAGTGAATCTAATGTAACACACACCCATACAATGCGCACCACCGCGTGATGTTTTTCTCACTCCTACTAGTGAATGTAATGTAACACACACCCATACAATGCGCACCACCCCGTGATGTTTTTCTCACTCCTACTAGTGAATGTAATGTAACACACACCCATACAATGCGCACCTCCCCGTGATGTTTTTCTCACTCCTACTAGTGAATGTAATGTAACACACACCCATACAATGCGCACCACCCCGTGATGTTTTTCTCACTCCTACTAGTG
Source organism: Cavia porcellus (assembly GCF_034190915.1). NCBI lineage: Eukaryota > Metazoa > Chordata > Mammalia > Rodentia > Caviidae > Cavia > Cavia porcellus. Next base: position 80,494 of record NW_026947885.1, on the reverse strand, counting down.
AATCCAATGTAACACACACCCATACAATGCGCACCACCCCGTGATGTTTTTCTCACTCCTACTAGTGAATCCAATGTAACACACACCCATACAATGCGCACCACCCCGAGATGTTTTTCTCACTGCTACTAGGGAATCTAATGTAACACACACCCATACAATGCGCACCACCCCGTGATGTTTTTCTCACTGCTACTAGGGAATCTAATGTAACACACACCCATACAATGCGCACCACCCCGTGATGTTTTTCTCACTGCTACTAGGGAATCTAATGTAACACACACCCATACAATGCGCACCACCCCGTGATGTTTTTCTCACTGCTACTAGTGAATCTAATGTAACACACACTCATACAATGCGCACCACCCCGTGTTGTTTTTCTCACTGCTACTAGTGAATGTAATGTAACACACACCCATACAATGCGCACCACCCCGTGATGTTTTTCTCACTGCTACTAGTGAATGTAATGTAAAACACACCCATACAATGCGCACCACCCCGTGATGTTTTTCTCACTGCTACTAGTGAATGTAATGTAACAGACACCCAAACAATGCGCACCACCCCGTGATGTTTTTCTCACTGCTACTAGTGAATCTAATGTAACACACCCCCAATCAATGCGCACCACCCCGTGATGTTTTTCTCACTGCTACTAGTGAATGTAATGTAAAACACACCCATACAATGCGCACCACCCCGTGATGTTTTTCTCACTGCTACTAGTGAATCTAATGTAACAGACACCCAAACAATGCGCACCACCCAGTGATGTTTTTCTCACTGCTACTAGTGAATCTAATGTAACACACCCCCAATCAATGCGCACCACCCCGTGATGTTTTTCTCACTGCTACTAGTGAATCTAATGTAACACACACCCATACAATGCGCACCACCCCGTGATGTTTTTCTCACTGCTACTAGTGAATCTAATGTAACACACACCCATACAATGCGCACCACCCCGTGATGTTTTTCTCACTCCTACTAGTGAATCTAATGTAACACACACCCATACAATGCGCACCACCCCGTGATGTTTTTCTCACTCCTACTAGTGAATCTAATGTAACACACACCCATACAATGCGCACCACCGCGTGATGTTTTTCTCACTCCTACTAGTGAATGTAATGTAACACACACGTACAATGCGCACCACCCCGTGATGTTTTTCTCACTCCTACTAGTGAATGTAATGTAACACACACCCATACAATGCGCACCACCCCGTGATGTTTTTCTCACTCCTACTAGTGAATCCAATGTAACACACACCCATACAATGCGCACCACCCCGTGATGTTTTTCTCACTGCTACTAGTGAATCTAATGTAACACACACCCATACAATGCGCACCACCCCGTGATGTTTTTCTCACTGCTACTAGTGAATCTAATGTAACACACACTCATGCAATGCGCACCACCCCGTGTTGTTTTTCTCACTGCTACTAGTGAATGTAATGTAACACACACCCATACAATGCGCACCACCCCGTGATGTTTTTCTCACTGCTACTAGTGAATGTAATGTAAAACACACCCATACAATGCGCACCACCCCGTGATGTTTTTCTCACTGCTACTAGTGAATGTAATGTAACAGACACCCAAACAATGCGCACCACCCCGTGATGTTTTTCTCACTGCTACTAGTGAATCTAATGTAACACACCCCCAATCAATGCGCACCACCCCGTGATGTTTTTCTCACTCCTACTAGTGAATCCAATGTAACACACACCCATACAATGCGCACCACCCCGTGATGTTTTTCTCACTCCTACTAGTGAATGTAATGTAACACACACCCATACAATGCGCACCACCCCGTGATGTTTTTCTCACTCCTACTAGTGAATCCAATGTAAAACACACCCATACAATGCGCACCACCCCGTGATGTTTTTCTCACTCGTACTAGTGAATCTAATGTAACACACACCCATACAATGCGCACCACCGCGTGATGTTTTTCTCACTCCTACTAGTGAATGTAATGTAACACACACCCATACAATGCGCACCACCCCGTGATGTTTTTCTCACTCCTACTAGTGAATGTAATGTAACACACACCCATACAATGCGCACCACACCGTGATGTTTTTCTCACTCCTACTAGTCAATGTAATGTAACACACACCCATACAATGCGCACCACCCCGTGATGTTTTTCTCACTCCTACTAGTGAATCCAATGTAACACACACCCATACAATGCGCACCACCCCGTGATGTTTTTCTCACTCCTACTAGTGAATCCAATGTAACACACACCCATACAATGCGCACCACCCCGTGATGTTTTTCTCACTGCTACTAGTGAATGTAATGTAACACACACCCATACAATGCGCACCACCCCGTGATGTTTTTCTCACTGCTACTAGTGAATCTAATGTAACACACACCCATACAATGCGCACCACCCCATGATGTTTTTCTCACTGCTACTAGTGAATGTAATGTAACACACACCCATACAATGCGCACCACCCCGTGATGTTTTTCTCACTGCTACTAGTGAATCTAATGTAACACACACCCATACAATGCGCACCACCCCGTGATGTTTTTCTCGCTCCTACTAGTGAATGTAATGTAACACACACCCATACAATGCGCACCACCCCGTGATGTTTTTCTCACTGCTACTAGTGAATGTAATGTAACACACACCCATACAATACGCACCACCCCGTGATGTTTTTCTCACTCCTACTAGTGAATCCAATGTAACACACACCCATACAATGCGCACCACCCCGTGATGTTTTTCTCACTCCTACTAGTGAATGTAATGTAACACACACCCATACAATGCGCACCACCCCGTGATGTTTTTCTCACTCCTACTAGTGAATCCAATGTAACACACACCCATACAATGCGCACCACCCCGTGATGTTTTTCTCACTCCTACTAGTGAATCTAATGTAACACACACCCATACAATGCGCACCACCCCGTGATGTTTTTCTCACTCCTACTAGTGAATGTAATGTAACACACACCCATACAATGCGCACCACCCCGTGATGTTTTTCTCACTCCTACTAGTGAATGTAATGTAACACACACCCATACAATGCGCACCACCCCGTGATGTTTTTCTCACTCCTACTAGTGAATCCAATGTAACACACACCCATACAATGCGCCCCACCCCGTGATGTTTTTCTCACTCCTACTAGTGAATCCAATGTAACACACACCCATACAATGCGCACCACCCCGTGATGTTTTTCTCACTGCTACTAGGGAATCTAATGTAACACACACCCATACAATGCGCACCACCCCGTGATGTTTTTCTCACTGCTACTAGGGAATCTAATGTAACACACACCCATACAATGCGCACCACCCCGTGATGTTTTTCTCACTGCTACTAGTGAATCTAATGTAACACACACTCATACAATGCGGACCACCCCGTGTTGTTTTTCTCACTGCTACTAGTGAATGTAATGTAACACACACCCATACAATGCGCACCACCCCGTGATGTTTTTCTCACTGCTACTAGTGAATGTAATGTAAAACACACCCATACAATGCGCACCACCCCGTGATGTTTTTCTCACTGCTACTAGTGAATGTAATGTAACAGACACCCAAACAATGCGCACCACCCCGTGATGTTTTTCTCACTGCTACTAGTGAATCTAATGTAACACACCCCCAATCAATGCGCACCACCCCATGATGTTTTTCTCACTCCTACTAGTGAATCCAATGTAACACACACCCATACAATGCGCACCACCCCGTGATGTTTTTCTCACTCCTACTAGTGAATGTAATGTAACACACACCCATACAATGCGCACCACCCCGTGATGTTTTTCTCACTCCTACTAGTGAATCCAATGTAAAACACACCCATACAATGCGCACCACCCCGTGATGTTTTTCTCACTCCTACTAGTGAATCTAATGTAACACACACCCATACAATGCGCACCACCGCGTGATGTTTTTCTCACTCCTACTAGTGAATGTAATGTAACACACACCCATACAATGCGCACCACCCCGTGATGTTTTTCTCACTCCTACTAGTGAATGTAATGTAACACACACCCATACAATGCGCACCTCCCCGTGATGTTTTTCTCACTCCTACTAGTGAATGTAATGTAACACACACCCATACAATGCGCACCACCCCGTGATGTTTTTCTCACTCCTACTAGTGAATCCAATGTAACACACACCCATACAATGCGCACCACCCCGTGATGTTTTTCTCACTCCTACTAGTGAATCCAATGTAACACACACCCATACAATGCGCACCACCCCGAGATGTTTTTCTCACTGCTACTAGGGAATCTAATGTAACACACACCCATACAATGCGCACCACCCCGTGATGTTTTTCTCACTGCTACTAGGGAATCTAATGTAACACACACCCATACAATGCGCACCACCCCGTGATGTTTTTCTCACTGCTACTAGGGAATCTAATGTAACACACACCCATACAATGCGCACCACCCCGTGATGTTTTTCTCACTGCTACTAGTGAATCTAATGTAACACACACTCATACAATGCGCACCACCCCGTGTTGTTTTTCTCACTGCTACTAGTGAATGTAATGTAACACACACCCATACAATGCGCACCACCCCGTGATGTTTTTCTCACTGCTACTAGTGAATGTAATGTAAAACACACCCATACAATGCGCACCACCCCGTGATGTTTTTCTCACTGCTACTAGTGAATGTAATGTAACAGACACCCAAACAATGCGCACCACCCCGTGATGTTTTTCTCACTGCTACTAGTGAATCTAATGTAACACACCCCCAATCAATGCGCACCACCCCGTGATGTTTTTCTCACTGCTACTAGTGAATGTAATGTAAAACACACCCATACAATGCGCACCACCCCGTGATGTTTTTCTCACTGCTACTAGTGAATCTAATGTAACAGACACCCAAACAATGCGCACCACCCAGTGATGTTTTTCTCACTGCTACTAGTGAATCTAATGTAACACACCCCCAATCAATGCGCACCACCCCGTGATGTTTTTCTCACTGCTACTAGTGAATCTAATGTAACACACACCCATACAATGCGCACCACCCCGTGATGTTTTTCTCACTGCTACTAGTGAATCTAATGTAACACACACCCATACAATGCGCACCACCCCGTGATGTTTTTCTCACTCCTACTAGTGAATCTAATGTAACACACACCCATACAATGCGCACCACCCCGTGATGTTTTTCTCACTCCTACTAGTGAATCTAATGTAACACACACCCATACAATGCGCACCACCGCGTGATGTTTTTCTCACTCCTACTAGTGAATGTAATGTAACACACACGTACAATGCGCACCACCCCGTGATGTTTTTCTCACTCCTACTAGTGAATGTAATGTAACACACACCCATACAATGCGCACCACCCCGTGATGTTTTTCTCACTCCTACTAGTGAATCCAATGTAACACACACCCATACAATGCGCACCACCCCGTGATGTTTTTCTCACTGCTACTAGTGAATCTAATGTAACACACACCCATACAATGCGCACCACCCCGTGATGTTTTTCTCACTGCTACTAGTGAATCTAATGTAACACACACTCATGCAATGCGCACCACCCCGTGTTGTTTTTCTCACTGCTACTAGTGAATGTAATGTAACACACACCCATACAATGCGCACCACCCCGTGATGTTTTTCTCACTGCTACTAGTGAATGTAATGTAAAACACACCCATACAATGCGCACCACCCCGTGATGTTTTTCTCACTGCTACTAGTGAATGTAATGTAACAGACACCCAAACAATGCGCACCACCCCGTGATGTTTTTCTCACTGCTACTAGTGAATCTAATGTAACACACCCCCAATCAATGCGCACCACCCCGTGATGTTTTTCTCACTCCTACTAGTGAATCCAATGTAACACACACCCATACAATGCGCACCACCCCGTGATGTTTTTCTCACTCCTACTAGTGAATGTAATGTAACACACACCCATACAATGCGCACCACCCCGTGATGTTTTTCTCACTCCTACTAGTGAATCCAATGTAAAACACACCCATACAATGCGCACCACCCCGTGATGTTTTTCTCACTCGTACTAGTGAATCTAATGTAACACACACCCATACAATGCGCACCACCGCGTGATGTTTTTCTCACTCCTACTAGTGAATGTAATGTAACACACACCCATACAATGCGCACCACCCCGTGATGTTTTTCTCACTCCTACTAGTGAATGTAATGTAACACACACCCATACAATGCGCACCACACCGTGATGTTTTTCTCACTCCTACTAGTCAATGTAATGTAACACACACCCATACAATGCGCACCACCCCGTGATGTTTTTCTCACTCCTACTAGTGAATCCAATGTAACACACACCCATACAATGCGCACCACCCCGTGATGTTTTTCTCACTCCTACTAGTGAATCCAATGTAACACACACCCATACAATGCGCACCACCCCGTGATGTTTTTCTCACTGCTACTAGGGAATCTAATGTAACACACACCCATACAATGCGCACCACCCCGTGATGTTTTTCTCACTGCTACTAGGGAATCTAATGTAACACACACCCATACAATGCGCACCACCCCGTGATGTTTTTCTCACTGCTACTAGGGAATCTAATGTAACACACACCCATACAATGCGCACCACCCCGTGATGTTTTTCTCACTGCTACTAGTGAATCTAATGTAACACACACTCATACAATGCGCACCATCCCGTGTTGTTTTTCTCACTGCTACTAGTGAATGTAATGTAACACACACCCATACAATGCGCACCACCCCGTGATGTTTTTCTCACTGCTACTAGTGAATGTAATGTAAAACACACCCATACAATGCGCACCACCCCGTGATGTTTTTCTCACTGCTACTAGTGAATGTAATGTAACAGACACCCAAACAATGCGCACCACCCCGTGATGTTTTTCTCACTGCTACTAGTGAATCTAATGTAACACACCCCCAATCAATGCGCACCACCCCGTGATGTTTTTCTCACTGCTACTAGTGAATGTAATGCAAAACACACCCATACAATGCGCACCACCCCGTGATGTTTTTCTCACTGCTACTAGTGAATGTAATGTAACAGACACCCAAACAATGCGCACCACCCAGTGATGTTTTTCTCACTGCTACTAGTGAATCTAATGTAACACACCCCCAATCAATGCGCACCACCCCGTGATGTTTTTCTCACTGCTACTAGTGAATCTAATGTAACACACACCCATACAATGCGCACCACCCCGTGATGTTTTTCTCACTGCTCCTAGTGAATCTAATGTAACACACACCCATACAATGCGCACCACCCCGTGATGTTTTTCTCACTCCTACTAGTGAATCTAATGTAACACACACCCATACAATGCGCACCACCCCGTGATGTTTTTCTCACTCCTACTAGTGAATCTAATGTAACACACACCCATACAATGCGCACCACCGCGTGATGTTTTTCTCACTCCTACTAGTGAATGTAATGTAACACACACATACAATGCGCACCACCCCGTGATGTTTTTCTCACTCCTACTAGTGAATGTAATGTAACACACACCCATACAATGCGCACCACCCCGTGATATTTTTCTCACTCCTACTAGTGAATCCAATGTAACACACACCCATACAATGCGCACCACCCCGTGATGTTTTTCTCACTGCTACTAGTGAATCTAATGTAACACACACCCATACAATGCGCACCACCCCGTGATGTTTTTCTCACTGCTACTAGTGAATGTAATGTAACACACACCCATACAATGCGCACCACCCCGTGATGTTTTTTTCACTGCTACTAGTGAATGTAATGTAACACACACCCATACAATGCGCACCACCCCGTGATGTTTTTCTCACTCCTACTAGTGAATGTAATGTAACACACACCCATACAATGCGCACCACGCCGTGATGTTTTTCTCACTCCTACTAGTGAATGTAATGTAACACACACCCATACAATGCGCACCACCCCGTGATGTTTTTCTCACTGCTACTAGTGAATGTAACGTAACACAGACCCATACAATGCGCACCACCCCGTGATGTTTTTCTCACTGCTACTAGTGAATCTAATGTAACACACACCCATACAATGCGCACCACCCCGTGATGTTTTTCTCACTGCTACTAGTGAATCTAACGTAACACACACCCATACAATGCGGACAACACCGTGATGTTTTTCTCACTGCTACTATTGAATGTAATGTAACACACACCCATATAATGCGCACCACCCCGTGATGTTTTTCTCACTGCTACTAGTGAATCTAATGTAACACACACCCATACAATGCGCACAACCCCGTGATGTTTTTCTCACTCCTACTAGTGAATGTAATGTAACACAGACCCATACAATGCGCACTACCCCGTGATGTTTTTCTCACTCCTACTAGTGAATTTAATGTAACACATACCCATACAATGCGCACCAACCCGTGATGTTTTTCTCACTCCTACTAGTGAATCTAATGTAACACACACCCATACAATGCGCACCACCCCGTCATGTTTTTCTCACTGCTACTAGTGAATGTAATGTAACACACACCCATACAATGCGCACCACCCCGTGATGTTTTTCTCACTGCTACTAGTGAATCTAATGTAACACACACCCATACAATGCGCACCACCCCGTGATGTTTTTCTCACTGCTACTAGTGAATGTAATGTAACACACACCCATACAATGCGCACCACCCCGTGATGTTTTTCTCACTGCTACTAGTGAATCTAATGTAACACACACCCATACAATGCGCACCACCCCGTGATGTTTTTCTCGCTCCTACTAGTGAATGTAATGTAACACACACCCATACAATGCGCACCACCCCGTGATGTTTTTCTCACTGCTACTAGTGAATGTAATGTAACACACACCCATACAATGCGCACCACCCCGTGATGTTTTTCTCACTCCTACTAGTGAATCCAATGTAACACACACCCATACAATGCGCACCACCCCGTGATGTTTTTCTCACTCCTACTAGTGAATGTAATGTAACACACACCCATACAATGCGCACCACCCCGTGATGTTTTTCTCACTCCTACTAGTGAATGCAATGTAACACACACCCATACAATGCGCACCACCCCGTGATGTTTTTCTCACTCCTACTAGTGAATGTAATGTAACACACACCCATACAATGCGCACCACCCCGTGATGTTTTTCTCACTCCTACTAGTGAATGTAATGTAACACACACCCATACAATGCGCACCACCCCGTGATGTTTTTCTCACTCCTACTAGTGAATCCAATGTAACACACACCCATACAATGCGCCCCACCCCGTGATGTTTTTCTCACTCCTACTAGTGAATCCAATGTAACACACACCCATACAATGCGCACCACCCCGTGATGTTTTTCTCACTGCTACTAGGGAATCTAATGTAACACACACCCATACAATGCGCACCACCCCGTGATGTTTTTCTCACTGCTACTAGGGAATCTAATGTAACACACACCCATACAATGCGTACCACCCCGTGATGTTTTTCTCACTGCTACTAGGGAATCTAATGTAACACACACCCATACAATGCGCACCACCCCGTGATGTTTTTCTCACTGCTACTAGTGAATCTAATGTAACACACACTCATACAATGCGCACCACCTCGTGTTGTTTTTCTCACTGCTACTAGTGAATGTAATGTAACACACACCCATACAATGCGCACCACCCCGTGATGTTTTTCTCACTGCTACTAGTGAATGTAATGTAAAACACACCCATACAATGCGCACCACCCCGTGATGTTTTTCTCACTGCTACTAGTGAATGTAATGTAACAGACACCCAAACAATGCGCACCACCCCGTGATGTTTTTCTCACTGCTACTAGTGAATCTAATGTAACACACCCCCAATCAATGCGCACCACCCCGTGATGTTTTTCTCACTCCTACTAGTGAATCCAATGTAACACACACCCATACAATGCGCACCACCCCGTGATGTTTTTCTCACTCCTACTAGTGAATGTAATGTAACACACACCCATACAATGCGCACCACCCCGTGATGTTTTTCTCACTCCTACTAGTGAATCCAATGTAACACACACCCATACAATGCGCACCACCCCGTGATGTTTTTCTCACTCCTACTAGTGAATCTAATGTAACACACACCCATACAATGCGCACCACCGCGTGATGTTTTTCTCACTCCTACTAGTGAATGTAATGTAACACACACCCATACAATGCGCACCACCCCGTGATGTTTTTCTCACTCCTACTAGTGAATGTAATGTAACACACACCCATACAATGCGCACCACCCCGTGATGTTTTTCTCACTCCTACTAGTGAATGTAATGTAACACACACCCATACAATGCGCACCACCCCGTGATGTTTTTCTCACTGCTACTAGGGAATCTAATGTAACACACACCCATACAATGCGCACCACCCCGTGATGTTTTTCTCACTGCTACTAGGGAATCTAATGTAACACACACCCATACAATGCGCACCACCCCGTGATGTTTTTCTTACTGCTACTAGGGAATCTAATGTAACACACACCCATACAATGCGCACCACCCCGTGATGTTTTTCTCACTGCTACTAGTGAATCTAATGTAACACACACTCATACAATGCGCACCACCCCGTGTTGTTTTTCTCACTGCTACTAGTGAATGTAATGTAACACACACCCATACAATGCGCACCACCCCGTGATGTTTTTCTCACTGCTACTAGTGAATGTAATGTAAAACACACCCATACAATGCGCACCACCCCGTGATGTTTTTCTCACTGCTACTAGTGAATGTAATGTAACAGACACCCAAACAATGCGCACCACCCCGTGATGTTTTTCTCACTGCTACTAGTGAATCTAATGTAACACACCCCCAATCAATGCGCACCACCCCGTGATGTTTTTCTCGCTGCTACTAGTGAATGTAATGTAAAACACACCCATACAATGCGCACCACCCCGTGATGTTTTTCTCACTGCTACTAGTGAATCTAATGTAACAGACACCCAAACAATGCGCACCACCCAGTGATGTTTTTCTCACTGCTACTAGTGAATCTAATGTAACACACCCCCAATCAATGCGCACCACCCCGTGATGTTTTACTCACTGCTACTAGTGAATCTAATGTAACACACACCCATACAATGCGCACCACCCCGTGATGTTTTTCTCACTGCTACTAGTGAATCTAATGTAACACACACCCATACAATGCGCACCACCCCGTGATGTTTTTCTCACTCCTACTAGTGAATCTAATGTAACACACACCCATACAATGCGCACCACCCCGTGATGTTTTTCTCACTCCTACTAGTGAATCTAATGTAACACACACCCATACAATGCGCACCACCGCGTGATGTTTTTCTCACTCCTACTAGTGAATGTAATGAAACACACACGTACAATGCGCACCACCCCGTGATGTTTTTCTCACTCCTACTAGTGAATGTAATGTAACACACACCCATACAATGCGCACCACCCCGTGATGTTTTTCTCACTCCTACTAGTGAATCCAATGTAACACACACCCATACAATGCGCACCACCCCGTGATGTTTTTCTCACTGCTACTAGTGAATCTAATGTAACACACACCCATACAATGCGCACCACCCCGTGATGTTTTTCTCACTGCTACTAGTGAATCTAATGTAACACACACTCATACAATGCGCACCACCCCGTGTTGTTTTTCTCACTGCTACTAGTGAATGTAATGTAACACACACCCATACAATGCGCACCACCCCGTGATGTTTTTCTCACTCCTACTAGTGAATGTAATGTAACACACACCCATACAATGGGCACCACCCCGTGATGTTTTTCTCACTCCTACTAGTGAATGTAATGTAACACACACCCATACAATGCGCACCACCCCGTGATGTTTTTCTCACTCCTACTAGTGAATCCAATGTAACACACACCCATACAATGCGCACCACCCCGTGATGTTTTTCTCACTCCTACTAGTGAATGTAATGTAACACACACCCATACAATGCGCACCACCCCGTGATGTTTTTCTCACTCCTACTAGTGAATCCAATGTAACACACACCCATACAATGCGCACCACCCCGTGATGTTTTTCTCACTCCTACTAGTGAATGTAATGTAACACACACCCATACAATGCGCACCACCCCGTGATGTTTTTCTCACTCCTACTAGTGAATGTAATGTAACACACACCCATACAATGCGCACCACCCCGTGATGTTTTTCTCACTCCTACTAGTGAATCCAATGTAACACACACCCATACAATGCGCCCCACCCCGTGATGTTTTTCTCACTCCTACTAGTGAATCCAATGTAACACACACCCATACAATGCGCACCACCCCGTGATGTTTTTCTCACTGCTACTAGGGAATCTAATGTAACACACACCCATACAATGCGCACCACCCCGTGATGTTTTTCTCACTGCAACTAGGGAATCTAATGTAACACACACCCATACAATGCGTACCACCCCGTGATGTTTTTCTCACTGCTACTAGGGAATCTAATGTAACACACACCCATACAATGCGCACCACCCCGTGATGTTTTTCTCACTGCTACTAGTGAATCTAATGTAACACACACTCATACAATGCGCACCACCCCGTGTTGTTTTTCTCACTGCTACTAGTGAATGTAATGTAACACACACCCATACAATGCGCACCACCCCGTGATGTTTTTCTCACTGCTACTAGTGAATGTAATGTAAAACACACCCATACAATGCGCACCACCCCGTGATGTTTTTCTCACTGCTACTAGTGAATGTAATGTAACAGACACCCAAACAATGCGCACCACCCCGTGATGTTTTTCTCACTGCTACTAGTGAATCTAATGTAACACACCCCCAATCAATGCGCACCACCCCGTGATGTTTTTCTCACTCCTACTAGTGAATCCAATGTAACACACACCCATACAATGCGCACCACCCCGTGATGTTTTTCTCACTCCTACTAGTGAATGTAATGTAACACACACCCATACAATGCGCACCACCCCGTGATGTTTTTCTCACTCCTACTAGTGAATCCAATGTAACACACACCCATACAATGCGCACCACCCCGTGATGTTTTTCTCACTCCTACTAGTGAATCTAATGTAACACACACCCATACAATGCGCACCACCGCGTGATGTTTTTCTCACTCCTACTAGTGAATGTAATGTAACACACACCCATACAATGCGCACCACCCCGTGATGTTTTTCTCACTCCTACTAGTGAATGTAATGTAACACACACCCATACAATGCGCACCACCCCGTGATGTTTTTCTCACTCCTACTAGTGAATGTAATGTAACACACACCCATACAATGCGCACCACCCCGTGATATTTTTCTCACTCCTACTAGTGAATCCAATGTAACACACACCCATACATTGCGCACCACCCCGTGATGTTTTTCTCACTCCTACTAGTGAATCCAATGTAACACACACCCATACAATGCGCACCACCCCGTGATGTTTTTCTCACTGCTACTAGGGAATCTAATGTAACACACACCCATACAATGCGCACCACCCCGTGATGTTTTTCTCACTGCTACTAGGGAATCTAATGTAACACACACCCATACAATGCGCACCACCCCGTGATGTTTTTCTCACTGCTACTAGGGAATCTAATGTAACACACACCCATACAATGCGCACCACCCCGTGATGTTTTTCTCACTGCTACTAGTGAATCTAATGTAACACACACTCATACAATGCACACCACCCCGTGTTGTTTTTCTCACTGCTACTAGTGAATGTAATGTAACACACACCCATACAATGCGCACCACCCCGTGATGTTTTTCTCACTGCTACTAGTGAATGTAATGTAAAACACACCCATACAATGCGCACCACCCCGTGATGTTTTTCTCACTGCTACTAGTGAATGTAATGTAACAGACACCCAAACAATGCGCACCACCCCGTGATGTTTTTCTCACTGCTACTAGTGAATCTAATGTAACACACCCCCAATCAATGCGCACCACCCCGTGATGTTTTTCTCACTGCTACTAGTGAATGTAATGTAAAACACACCCATACAATGCGCACCACCCCGTGATGTTTTTCTCACTGCTACTAGTGAATCTAATGTAACAGACACCCAAACAATGCGCACCACCCAGTGATGTTTTTCTCACTGCTTCTAGTGAATCTAATGTAACACACCCCCAATCAATGCGCACCACCCCGTGATGTTTTTCTCACTGCTACTAGTGAATCTAATGTAACACACACCCATACAATGCGCACCACCCCGTGATGTTTTTCTCACTGCTACTAGTGAATCTAATGTAACACACACCCATACAATGCGCACCACCCCGTGATGTTTTTCTCACTCCTACTAGTGAATCTAATGTAACACACACCCATACAATGCGCACCACCCCGTGATGTTTTTCTCACTCCTACTAGTGAATCTAATGTAACACACACCCATACAATGCGCACCACCGCGTGATGTTTTTCTCACTCCTACTAGTGAATGTAATGTAACACACACGTACAATGCGCACCACCCCGTGATGTTTTTCTCACTCCTACTAGTGAATGTAATGTAACACACACCCATACAATGCGCACCACCCCGTGATGTTTTTCTCACTCCTACTAGTGAATCCATTGTAACACACACCCATACAATGCGCACCACCCCGTGATGTTTTTCTCACTGCTACTAGTGAATCTAATGTAACACACACCCATACAATGCGCACCACCCCGTGATGTTTTTCTCACTGCTACTAGTGAATCTAATGTAACACACACTCATACAATGCGCACCACCCCGTGTTGTTTTTCTCACTGCTACTAGTGAATGTAATGTAACACACACCCATACAATGCGCACCACCCCGTGATGTTTTTCTCACTGCTACTAGTGAATGTAATGTAAAACACACCCATACAATGCGCACCACCCCGTGATGTTTTTCTCACTGCTACTAGTGAATGTAATGTAACAGACACCCAAACAATGCGCACAACCCGTGATGTTTTTCTCACTGCTACTAGTGAATCTAATGTAACACACCCCCAATCAATGCGCACCACCCCGTGATGTTTTTCTCACTCCTACTAGTGAATCCAATGTAACACACACCCATAAAATGCGCACCACCCCGTGATGTTTTTCTCACTCCTACTAGTGAATGTAATGTAACACACACCCATACAATGCGCACCACCCCGTGATGTTTTTCTCACTCCTACTAGTGAATCCAATGTAAAACACACCCATACAATGCGCACCACCCCGTGATGTTTTTCTCACTCCTACTAGTGAATCTAATGTAACACACACCCATACAATGCGCACCACCGCGTGATGTTTTTCTCACTCCTACTAGTGAATGTAATGTAACACACACCCATACAATGCGCACCTCCCCGTGATGTTTTTCTCACTCCTACTAGTGAATGTAATGTAACACACACCCATACAATGCGCACCACCCCGTGATGTTTTTCTCACTCCTACTAGTGAATGTAATGTAACACACACCCATACAATGCGCACCACCCCGTGATGTTTTTCTCACTCCTACTAGTGAATCCAATGTAACACACACCCATACAATGCGCACCAACCCGTGATGTTTTTCTCACTCCTACTAGTGAATCCAATGTAACACACACCCATACAATGCGCACCACCCCGTGATGTTTTTCTCACTGCTACTAGTGAATCTAATGTAACACACACCCATACAATGCGCACCACCCCGTGATGTTTTTCTCACTGCTACTAGGGAATCTAATGTAACACACACCCATACAATGCGCACCACCCCGTGATGTTTTTCTCACTGCTACTAGGGAATCTAATGTAACACACAGCCATACAATGCGCACCACCCCGTGATGTTTTTCTCACTGCTACTAGTGAATCTAATGTAACACACACTCATACAATGCACACCACCCCGTGTTGTTTTTCTCACTGCTACTAGTGAATGTAATGTAACACACACCCATACAATGCGCACCACCCCGTGATGTTTTTCTCACTGCTACTAGTGAATGTAATGTAAAACACACCCATACAATGCGCACCACCCCATGATGTTTTTCTCACTGCTACTAGTGAATGTAATGTAACAGACACCCAAACAATGCGCACCACCCCGTGATGTTTTTCTCACTGCTACTAGTGAATCTAATGTAACACACCCCCAATCAATGCGCACCACCCCGTGATGTTTTTCTCACTGCTACTAGTGAATGTAATGTAAAACACACCCATACAATGCGCACCACCCCGTGATGTTTTTCTCACTGCTACTAGTGAATGTAATGTAACAGACACCCAAACAATGCGCACCACCCAGTGATGTTTTTCTCACTGCTACTAGTGAATCTAATGTAACACACCCCCAATCAATGCGCACCACCCCGTGATGTTTTTCTCACTGCTACTAGTGAATCTAATGTAACACACACCCATACAATGCGCACCACCCCGTGATGTTTTTCTCACTGCTACTAGTGAATCTAATGTAACACACACCCATACAATGCGCACCACCCCGTCATGTTTTTCTCACTCCTACTAGTGAATCTAATGTAACACACACCCATACAATGCGCACCACCCCGTGATGTTTTTCTCACTCCTACTAGTGAATCTAATGTAACACACACCCATACAATGCGCACCACCGCGTGATGTTTTTCTCACTCCTACTAGTGAATGTAATGTAACACACACATACAATGCGCACCACCCCGTGATGTTTTTCTCACTCCTACTAGTGAATGTAATGTAACACACACCCATACAATGCGCACCACCCCGTGATGTTTTTCTCACTGCTACTAGTGAATCTAATGTAACACACACCCATACAATGCGCACCACCCCGTGATGTTTTTCACTGCTACTAGTGAATGTAATGTAACACACACCCATACAATGCGCACCACCCCGTGATGTTTTTTTCACTGCTACTAGTGAATGTAATGTAACACACACCCATACAATGCGCACCACCCCGTGATGTTTTTCTCACTCCTACTAGTGAATGTAATGTAACACACACCCATACAATGCGCACCACGCCGTGATGTTTTTCTCACTCCTACTAGTGAATGTAATGTAACACACACCCATACAATGCGCACCACCCCGTGATGTTTTTCTCACTGCTACTAGTGAATGCAACGTAACACAGACCCATACAATGCGCACCACCCCGTGATGTTTTTCTCACTGCTACTAGTGAATCTAATGTAACAGACACCCAAACAATGCGCACCACCCAGTGATGTTTTTCTCACTGCTACTAGTGAATCTAATGTAACACACCCCCAATCAATGCGCACCACCCCGTGATGTTTTTCTCACTGCTACTAGTGAATCTAATGTAACACACACCCATACAATGCGCACCACCCCGTGATGTTTTTCTCACTGCTACTAGTGAATCTAATGTAACACACACCCATACAATGCGCACCACCCCGTGATGTTTTTCTCACTCCTACTAGTGAATCTAATGTAACACACACCCATACAATGCGCACCACCCCGTGATGTTTTTCTCACTCCTACTAGTGAATCTAATGTAACACACACCCATACAATGCGCACCACCGCGTGATGTTTTTCTCACTCCTACTAGTGAATGTAATGTAACACACACGTACAATGCGCACCACCCCGTGATGTTTTTCTCACTCCTACTAGTGAATGTAATGTAACACACACCCATACAATGCGCACCACCCCGTGATGTTTTTCTCACTCCTACTAGTGAATCCAATGTAACACACACCCATACAATGCGCACCACCCCGTGATGTTTTTCTCACTGCTACTAGTGAATCTAATGTAACACACACCCATACAATGCGCACCACCCCGTGATGTTTTTCTCACTGCTACTAGTGAATCTAATGTAACACACACTCATACAATGCGCACCACCCCGTGTTGTTTTTCTCACTGCTACTAGTGAATGTAATGTAACACACACCCATACAATGCGCACCACCCCGTGATGTTTTTCTCACTGCTACTAGTGAATGTAATGTAAAACACACCCATACAATGCGCACCACCCCGTGATGTTTTTCTCACTGCTACTAGTGAATGTAATGTAACAGACACCCAAACAATGCGCACAACCCGTGATGTTTTTCTCACTGCTACTAGTGAATCTAATGTAACACACCCCCAATCAATGCGCACCACCCCGTGATGTTTTTCTCACTCCTACTAGTGAATCCAATGTAACACACACCCATACAATGCGCACCACCCCGTGATGTTTTTCTCACTCCTACTAGTGAATGTAATGTAACACACACCCATACAATGCGCACCACCCCGTGATGTTTTTCTCACTCCTACTAGTGAATCCAATGTAAAACACACCCATACAATGCGCACCACCCCGTGATGTTTTTCTCACTCCTACTAGTGAATCTAATGTAACACACACCCATACAATGCGCACCACCGCGTGATGTTTTTCTCACTCCTACTAGTGAATGTAATGTAACACACACCCATACAATGCGCACCTCCCCGTGATGTTTTTCTCACTCCTACTAGTGAATGTAATGTAACACACACCCATACAATGCGCACCACCCCGTGATGTTTTTCTCACTCCTACTAGTGAATGTAATGTAACACACACCCATACAATGCGCACCACCCCGTGATGTTTTTCTCACTCCTACTAGTGAATCCAATGTAACACACACCCATACAATGCGCACCACCCCGTGATGTTTTTCTCACTCCTACTAGTGAATGCAATGTAACACACACCCATACAATGCGCACCACCCCGTGATGTTTTTCTCACTCCTACTAGTGAATCTAATGTAACACACACCCATACAATGCGCACCACCCCGTGATGTTTTTCTCACTGCTACTAGGGAATCTAATGTAACACACACCCATACAATGCGCACCACCCCGTGATGTTTTTCTCACTGCTACTAGGGAATCTAATGTAACACACAGCCATACAATGCGCACCACCCCGTGATGTTTTTCTCACTGCTACTAGTGAATCTAATGTAACACACACTCATACAATGCGCACCACCCCGTGTTGTTTTTCTCACTGCTACTAGTGAATGTAATGTAACACACACCCATACAATGCGCACCACCCCGTGATGTTTTTCTCACTGCTACTAGTGAATGTAATGTAAAACACACCCATACAATGCGCACCACCCCGTGATGTTTTTCTCACTGCTACTAGTGAATGTAATGTAACAGACACCCAAACAATGCGCACCACCCCGTGATGTTTTTCTCACTGCTACTAGTGAATCTAATGTAACACACCCCCAATCAATGCGCACCACCCCGTGATGTTTTTCTCACTGCTACTAGTGAATGTAATGTAAAACACACCCATACAATGCGCACCACCCCGTGATGTTTTTCTCACTGCTACTAGTGAATGTAATGTAACAGACACCCAAACAATGCGCACCACCCAGTGATGTTTTTCTCACTGCTACTAGTGAATCTAATGTAACACACCCCCAATCAATGCGCACCACCCCGTGATGTTTTTCTCACTGCTACTAGTGAATCTAATGTAACACACACCCATACAATGCGCACCACCCCGTGATGTTTTTCTCACTGCTACTAGTGAATCTAATGTAACACACACCCATACAATGCGCACCACCCCGTGATGTTTTTCTCACTCCTACTAGTGAATCTAATGTAACACACACCCATACAATGCGCACCACCCCGTGATGTTTTTCTCACTCCTACTAGTGAATCTAATGTAACACACACCCATACAATGCGCACCACCGCGTGATGTTTTTCTCACTCCTACTAGTGAATGTAATGTAACACACACATACAATGCGCACCACCCCGTGATGTTTTTCTCACTCCTACTAGTGAATGTAATGTAACACACACCCATACAATGCGCACCACCCCGTGATGTTTTTCTCACTCCTACTAGTGAATCCAATGTAACACACACCCATACAATGCGCACCACCCCGTGATGTTTTTCTCACTGCTACTAGTGAATCTAATGTAACACACACCCATACAATGCGCACCACCCCGTGATGTTTTTCTCACTGCTACTAGTGAATCTAATGTAACACACACTCATACAATGCGCACCACCCCGTGTTGTTTTTCTCACTGCTACTAGTGAATGTAATGTAAAACACACCCATACAATGCGCACCACCCCGTGATGTTTTTCTCACTGCTACTAGTGAATGTAATGTAAAACACACCCATACAATGCGCACCACCCCGTGATGTTTTTCTCACTGCTACTAGTGAATGTAATGTAACAGACACCCAAACAATGCGCACAACCCGTGATGTTTTTCTCACTGCTACTAGTGAATCTAATGTAACACACCCCCAATCAATGCGCACCACCCCGTGATGTTTTTCTCACTCCTACTAGTGAATCCAATGTAACACACACCCATACAATGCGCACCACCCCGTGATGTTTTTCTCACTCCTACTAGTGAATGTAATGTAACACACACCCATACAATGCGCACCACCCCGTGATGTTTTTCTCACTCCTACTAGTGAATCCAATGTAAAACACACCCATACAATGCGCACCACCCCGTGATGTTTTTCTCACTCCTACTAGTGAATCTAATGTAACACACACCCATACAATGCGCACCACCGCGTGATGTTTTTCTCACTCCTACTAGTGAATGTAATGTAACACACACCCATACAATGCGCACCTCCCCGTGATGTTTTTCTCACTCCTACTAGTGAATGTAATGTAACACACACCCATACAATGCGCACCACCCCGTGATGTTTTTCTCACTCCTACTAGTGAATGTAATGTAACACACACCCATACAATGCGCACCACCCCGTGATGTTTTTCTCACTCCTACTAGTGAATCCAATGTAACACACACCCATACAATGCGCACCACCCCGTGATGTTTTTCTCACTCCTACTAGTGAATGCAATGTAACACACACCCATACAATGCGCACCACCCCGTGATGTTTTTCTCACTCCTACTAGTGAATCTAATGTAACACACACCCATACAATGCGCACCACCCCGTGATGTTTTTCTCACTGCTACTAGGGAATCTAATGTAACACACACCCATACAATGCGCACCACCCCGTGATGTTTTTCTCACTGCTACTAGGGAATCTAATGTAACACACAGCCATACAATGCGCACCACCCCGTGATGTTTTTCTCACTGCTACTAGTGAATCTAATGTAACACACACTCATACAATGCGCACCACCCCGTGTTGTTTTTCTCACTGCTACTAGTGAATGTAATGTAACACACACCCATACAATGCGCACCACCCCGTGATGTTTTTCTCACTGCTACTAGTGAATGTAATGTAAAACACACCCATACAATGCGCACCACCCCGTGATGTTTTTCTCACTGCTACTAGTGAATGTAATGTAACAGACACCCAAACAATGCGCACCACCCCGTGATGTTTTTCTCACTGCTACTAGTGAATCTAATGTAACACACCCCCAATCAATGCGCACCACCCCGTGATGTTTTTCTCACTGCTACTAGTGAATGTAATGTAAAACACACCCATACAATGCGCACCACCCCGTGATGTTTTTCTCACTGCTACTAGTGAATGTAATGTAACAGACACCCAAACAATGCGCACCACCCAGTGATGTTTTTCTCACTGCTACTAGTGAATCTAATGTAACACACCCCCAATCAATGCGCACCACCCCGTGATGTTTTTCTCACTGCTACTAGTGAATCTAATGTAACACACACCCATACAATGCGCACCACCCCGTGATGTTTTTCTCACTGCTACTAGTGAATCTAATGTAACACACACCCATACAATGCGCACCACCCCGTGATGTTTTTCTCACTCCTACTAGTGAATCTAATGTAACACACACCCATACAATGCGCACCACCCCGTGATGTTTTTCTCACTCCTACTAGTGAATCTAATGTAACACACACCCATACAATGCGCACCACCGCGTGATGTTTTTCTCACTCCTACTAGTGAATGTAATGTAACACACACATACAATGCGCACCACCCCGTGATGTTTTTCTCACTCCTACTAGTGAATGTAATGTAACACACACCCATACAATGCGCACCACCCCGTGATGTTTTTCTCACTCCTACTAGTGAATCCAATGTAACACACACCCATACAATGCGCACCACCCCGTGATGTTTTTCTCACTGCTACTAGTGAATCTAATGTAACACACACCCATACAATGCGCACCACCCCGTGATGTTTTTCACTGCTACTAGTGAATGTAATGTAACACACACCCATACAATGCGCACCACCCCGTGATGTTTTTTTCACTGCTACTAGTGAATGTAATGTAACACACACCCATACAATGCGCACCACCCCGTGATGTTTTTCTCACTCCTACTAGTGAATGTAATGTAACACACACCCATACAATGCGCAGCACGCCGTGATGTTTTTCTCACTCCTACTAGTGAATGTAATGTAACACACACCCATACAATGCGCACCACCCCGTGATGTTTTTCTCACTGCTACTAGTGAATGCAACGTAACACAGACCCATACAATGCGCACCACCCCGTGATGTTTTTCTCACTGCTACTAGTGAATCTAATGTAACACACACCCATACAATGCGCACCACCCCGTGATGTTTTTCTCACTGCTACTAGTGAATCTAACGTAACACACACCCATACAATGCGGACCACCCCGTGATGTTTTTCTCACTGCTACTAGTGTATGTAATGTAACACACACCCATATAATGCGCACCACCCCGTGATGTTTTTCTCACTGCTACTAGTGAATCTAATGTAACACACACCCATACAATGCGCACCACCCCGTGATGTTTTTCTCACTCCTACTAGTGAATCTAATGTAACACACACCCATACAATGCGCACAACCACGTGATGTTTTTCTCAATCCTACTAGTGAATGTAATGTAACACACACCGATACAATGCGCACCACCCCGTGATGTTTTTCTCACTCCTACTAGTGAATGTAATGTAACACACACCGATACAATGCGCACCACCCCGTGATGTTTTTCTCACTCCTACTAGTGAATCTAATGTAACACACACCCATACAATGTGCACCACCCCGTGATGTTTGTCTCACTGCTACTAGTGAATCTAATGTAACACACACCCATACAATGCGCACCACCCCGTGATGTTTTTCTCACTGCTACTAGTGAATCTAATGTAACACACACCCATACAATGCGCACCACCCCGTGATGTTTTTCTCACTGCTACTAGTGAATGTAATGTAACACACACGCATACAATGCGCACCACCCCGTGATGTTTTTCTCACTGCTACTAGTGAATGTACTGTAACACACACCCATACAATGCGCACCACCCCGTGATGTATTTCTCACTGCTACTAGTGAATGTAATGTAACAGACACCCAAACAATGCGCACCACCCCGTGATGTTTTTCTCACTGCTACTAGTGAATCTAATGTAACACACCCCCAATCAATGCGCACCACCCCGTGATGTTTTTCTCACTGCTACTAGTGAATGTAATGTAAAACACACCCATACAATGCGCACCACCCCGTGATGTTTTTATCACTGCTACTAGTGAATCTAATGTAACAGACACCCAAACAATGCGCACCACCCAGTGATGTTTTTCTCACTGCTACTAGTGAATCTAATGTAACACACCCCCAATCAATGCGCACCACCCCGTGATGTTTTTCTCACTGCTACTAGTGAATCTAATGTAACACACACCCATACAATGCGCACCACCCCGTGATGTTTTTCTCACTGCTACTAGTGGATCTAATGTAACACACACCCATACAATGCGCACCACCCCGTGATGTTTTTCTCACTCCTACTAGTGAATCTAATGTAACACACACCCATACAATGCGCACCACCCCGTGATGTTTTTCTCACTCCTACTAGTGAATCTAATGTAACACACACCCATACAATGCGCACCACCGCGTGATGTTTTTCTCACTCCTACTAGTGAATGTAATGTAACACACACGTACAATGCGCACCACCCCGTGATGTTTTTCTCACTCCTACTAGTGAATGTAATGTAACACACACCCATACAATGCGCACCACCCCGTGATGTTTTCTTCACTCCTACTAGTGAATCCAATGTAACACACACCCATACAATGCGCACCACCCCGTGATGTTTTTCTCACTGCTACTAGTGAATCTAATGTAACACACACCCATACAATGCGCACCACCCCGTGATGTTTTTCTCACTGCTACTAGTGAATCTAATGTAACACACACTCATACAATGCGCACCACCCCGTGTTGTTTTTATCACTGCTACTAGTGAATGTAATGTAACACACACCCATACAATGCGCACCACCCCGTGATGTTTTTCTCACTGCTACTAGTGAATGTAATGTAAAACACACCCATACAATGCGCACCACCCCGTGTTGTTTTTCTCACTGCTACTAGTGAATGTAATGTAACAGACACCCAAACAATGCGCACAACCCGTGATGTTTTTCTCACTGCTACTAGTGAATCTAATGTAACACACCCCCAATCAATGCGCACCACCCCGTGATGTTTTTCTCACTCCTACTAGTGAATCCAATGTAACACACACCCATACAATGCGCACCACCCCGTGATGTTTTTCGCACTCCTACTAGTGAATGTAATGTAACACACACCCATACAATGCGCACCACCCCGTGATGTTTTTCTCACTCCTACTAGTGAATCCAATGTAAAACACACCCATACAATGCGCACCACCCCGTGATGTTTTTCTCACTCCTACTAGTGAATCTAATGTAACACACACCCATACATTGCGCACCACCGCGTGATGTTTTTCTCACTCCTACTAGTGAATGTAATGTAACACACACCCATACAATGCGCACCTCCCCGTGATGTTTTTCTCACTCCTACTAGTGAATGTAATGTAACACACACCCATACAATGCGCACCACCCCGTGATGTTTTTCTCACTCCTACTAGTGAATGTAATGTAACACACACCCATACAATGCGCACCACCCCGTGATGTTTTTCTCACTCCTACTAGTGAATCCAATGTAACACACACCCATACAATGCGCACCACCCCGTGATGTTTTTCTCACTCCTACTAGTGAATCCAATGTAACACACACCCATACAATGCGCACCACCCCGTGATGTTTTTCTCACTGCTACTAGGGAATCTAATGTAACACACACCCATACAATGCGCACCACCCCGTGATGTTTTTCTCACTGCTACTAGGGAATCTAATGTAACACACACCCATACAATGCGCACCACCCCGTGATGTTTTTCTCACTGCTACTAGGGAATCTAATGTAACACACACCCATACAATGCGCACCACCCCGTGATGTTTTTCTCACTGCTACTAGTGAATCTAATGTAACACACACTCATACAATGCGCACCACCCCGTGTTGTTTTTCTCACTGCTACTAGTGAATGTAATGTAACACACACCCATACAATGCGCACCACCCCGTGATGTTTTTCTCACTGCTACTAGTGAATGTAATGTAAAACACACCCATACAATGCGCACCACCCCGTGATGTTTTTCTCACTGCTACTAGTGAATGTAATGTAACAGACACCCAAACAATGCGCACCACCCCGTGATGTTTTTATCACTGCTACTAGTGAATCTAATGTAACACACCCCCAATCAATGCGCACCACCCCGTGATGTTTTTCTCACTGCTACTAGTGAATGTAATGTAAAACACACCCATACAATGCGCACCACCCCGTGATGTTTTTCTCACTGCTACTAGTGAATGTAATGTAACAGACACCCAAACAATGCGCACCACCCAGTGATGTTTTTCTCACTGCTACTAGTGAATCTAATGTAACACACCCCCAATCAATGCGCACCACCCCGTGATGTTTTTCTCACTGCTACTAGTGAATCTAATGTAACACACACCCATACAATGCGCACCACCCCGTGATGTTTTTCTCACTGCTACTAGTGAATCTAATGTAACACACACCCATACAATGCGCACCACCCCGTGATGTTTTTCTCACTCCTACTAGTGAATCTAATGTAACACACACCCATACAATGCGCACCACCCCGTGATGTTTTTCTCACTCCTACTAGTGAATCTAATGTAACACAAACCCATACAATGCGCACCACCGCGTGATGTTTTTCTCACTCCTACTAGTGAATGTAATGTAACACACACATACAATGCGCACCACCCCGTGATGTTTTTCTCACTCCTACTAGTGAATGTAATGTAACACACACCCATACAATGCGCACCACCCCGTGATGTTTTTCTCACTCCTACTAGTGAATCCAATGTAACACACACCCATACAATGCGCACCACCCCGTGATGTTTTTCTCACTGCTACTAGTGAATCTAATGTAACACACACCCATACAATGCGCACCACCCCGTGATGTTTTTCTCACTGCTACTAGTGAATGTAATGTAACACACACCCATACAATGCGCACCACCCCGTGATGTTTTTTTCACTGCTACTAGTGAATGTAATGTAACACACACCCATACAATGCGCACCACCCCGTGATGTTTTTCTCACTCCTACTAGTGAATGTAATGTAACACACACCCATACAATGCGCACCACGCCGTGATGTTTTTCTCACTCCTACTAGTGAATGTAATGTAACACACACCCATACAATGCGCACCACCCCGTGATGTTTTTCTCACTGCTACTAGTGAATGTAACGTAACACAGACCCATACAATGCGCACCACCCCGTGATGTTTTTCTCACTGCTACTAGTGAATCTAATGTAACACACACCCATACAATGCGCACCACCCCGTGATGTTTTTCTCACTGCTACTAGTGAATCTAACGTAACACACACCCATACAATGCGGACCACCCCGTGATGTTTTTCTCACTGCTACTAGTGAATGTAATGTAACACACACCCATATAATGCGCACCACCCCGTGATGTTTTTCTCACTGCTACTAGTGAATCTAATGTAACACACACCCATACAATGCGCACCACCCCGTGATGTTTTTCTCACTCCTACTAGTGAATCTAATGTAACACACACCCATACAATGCGCACAACCACGTGATGTTTTTCTCAATCCTACTAGTGAATGTAATGTAACACACACCGATACAATGCGCACCACCCCGTGATGTTTTTCTCACTCCTACTAGTGAATGTAATGTAACACACACCGATACAATGCGCACCACCCCGTGATGTTTTTCTCACTCCTACTAGTGAATCTAATGTAACACACACCCATACAATGTGCACCACCCCATGATGTTTGTCTCACTGCTACTAGTGAATCTAATGTAACACACACCCATACAATGCGCACCACCCCGTGATGTTTTTCTCACTGCTACTAGTGAATCTAATGTAACACACACCCATACAATGCGCACCACCCCGTGATGTTTTTCTCACTGCTACTAGTGAATCTAATGTAACACACACCCATACAATGCGCACCACCCCGTGATGTTTTTCTCACTCCTACTAGTGAATCTAATGTAACACACACCCATACTATGCGCACCACCCCGTGATGTTTTTCTCACTGCTACTAGTGAATGTAATGTAACACACACCCATACAATGCGCACCACCCCGTGATGTTTTTCTCACTCCTACTAGTGAATGTAATGTAACACACACCCATACAATGCGCACCACCCCGTGATGTTTTTCTCACTCCTACTAGTGAATGTAATGTAACACACACCCATACAATGGGCACCACCCCGTGATGTTTTTCTCACTCCTACTAGTGAATCCAATGTAACACACACCCATACAATGCGCACCACCCCGTGATGTTTTTCTCACTCCTACTAGTGAATCCAATGTAACACACACCCATACAATGCGCACCACCCCGTGATGTTTTTCTCACTCCTACTAGTGAATCCAATGTAACACACACCCATACAATGCGCACCACCCCGTGATGGTTTTCTCACTCCTAATAGTGAATCCAATGTAACACACACCCATACAATGCGCACCACCCCGTGATGTTTTTCTCACTCCTACTAGTGAATCCAATGTAACACACACCCATACAATGCGCACCACCCCGTGATGTTTTTCTCACTCCTACTAGTGAATCCAATGTAACACACACGCATACAATGCGCACCACCCCGTGATGTTTTTCTCACTCCTACTAGTGAATCCAATGTAACACACACCCATACGATGCCCACCACCCCGTGATGTGTTTCTCACTCCTACTAGTGAATCCAATGTAACACACACCCATACGATGCGCACCACCCCGTGATGTTTTTCTCACTCCTACTAGTGAATCCAATGTAACACACACCCATACGATGCGCACCACCCCGTGATGTTTTTCTCACTCCTACTAGTGAATCCAATGTAACACACACCCATACAATGCGCACCACCCCGTGATGTTTTTCTCACTGCTACTAGTGAATCCAATGTAACACACACCCATACAATGCGCACCACCCCGTGATGTTTTTCTCACTGCTACTAGTGAATCCAAGGTAACACACACGCATACAATGCGCACCACCCCGTGATGTTTTTCTCACTGCTACTAGTGAATCTAATGTAACACACACCCATACAATGCGCACCACCCCGTGATGTTTTTCTCAGTGCTACTAGTGAATCTAATGTAACAGACCCATACAATGCGCACCACCCCGTGATGTTTTTCTCACTGCTTCTAGTGAATCTAATGTAACACACCCATACAATGCGCACCACCCCGTGATGTTTTTCTCACTGCTACTAGTGAATCTAATGTAACACACACCCATACAATGCGCACCACCCCGTGATGTTTTTCTCACTGCTACTAGTGAATGTAATGTAACACACACCCATACAATGCGCACCACCCCGTGATGTTTTTCTCACTCCTACTAGTGAATGTAATGTAACACACACCCATACAATGCGCACCACCCCGTGATGTTTTTCTCACTCCTACTAGTGAATGTAATGTAACACACACCCATACAATGCGCACCACCCAGTGATGTTTTTCTCACTCCTACTAGTGAATCTAATGTAACACACACCCATACAATGCGCACCACCGCGTGATGTTTTTCTCACTCCTACTAGTGAATGTAATGTAACACACACCCATACAATGCGCACCACCCCGTGATGTTTTTCTCACTCCTACTAGTGAATGTAATGTAACACACACCCATACAATGCACACCACCCCGTGATGTTTTTCTCACTCCTACCAGTGAATGTAATGTAACACACACCCATACAATGCGCACCACCCCGTGATGTTTTTCTCACTCCTACCAGTGAATGTAATGTAACACACACCCATACAATGCGCACCACCCCGTGATGTTTTTCTCACTCCTACCAGTGAATCCAATGTAACACACACCCATACAATGCGCACCACCCCGTGATGTTTTTCTCACTCCTACTAGGGAATCCAATGTAACACACACCCATACAATGCGCACCACCCCGTGATGTTTTTCTCACTGCTACTAGGGAATCCAATATAACACACACCCATACAATGCGCACCACCCCGTGATGTTTTTCTCACTCCTACTAGTGAATGTAATGTAACACACACCCATACAATGCGCACCACCCCGTGATGTTTTTCTCACTCCTACTAGTGAATGTAATGTAACACACACCCATACAATGCGCACCACCCCGTGATGTTTTTCTCACTCCTACTAGTGAATCCAATGTAACACACACCCATACAATGCGCACCACCCCGTGATGTTTTTCTCACTCCTACTAGTGAATCCAATGTAACACACACCCATACAATGCGCACCACCCCGTGATGTTTTTCTCACTCCTACTAGTGAATCCAATGTAACACACACCCATACAATGCGCACCACCCCGTGATGTTTTTCTCACTGCTACTAGGGAATCTAATGTAACACACACCCATACAATGCGCACCACCCCGTGATGTTTTTCTCACTGCTACTAGGGAATCTAATGTAACACACACCCATACAATGCGCACCACCCCGTGATGTTTTTCTCACTCCTACTAGTGAATGTAATGTAACACACACCCATACAATGCGCACCACCCCGTGATGTTTTTCTCACTCCTACTAGTGAATGTAATGTAACACACACCCATACAATGCGCACCACCCAGTGATGTTTTTCTCACTCCTACTAGTGAATCTAATGTAACACACACCCATACAATGCGCACCACCGCGTGATGTTTTTCTCACTCCTACTAGTGAATGTAATGTAACACACACCCATACAATGCGCACCACCCCGTGATGTTTTTCTCACTCCTACTAGTGAATGTAATGTAACACACACCCATACAATGCACACCACCCCGTGATGTTTTTCTCACTCCTACCAGTGAATGTAATGTAACACACACCCATACAATGCGCACCACCCCGTGATGTTTTTCTCACTCCTACCAGTGAATGTAATGTAACACACACCCATACAATGCGCACCACCCCGTGATGTTTTTCTCACTCCTACCAGTGAATCCAATGTAACACACACCCATACAATGCGCACCACCCCGTGATGTTTTTCTCACTCCTACTAGGGAATCCAATGTAACACACACCCATACAATGCGCACCACCCCGTGATGTTTTTCTCACTGCTACTAGGGAATCCAATATAACACACACCCATACAATGCGCACCACCCCGTGATGTTTTTCTCACTCCTACTAGTGAATGTAATGTAACACACACCCATACAATGCGCACCACCCCGTGATGTTTTTCTCACTCCTACTAGTGAATGTAATGTAACACACACCCATACAATGCGCACCGCCCCGTGATGTTTTTCTCACTCCTACTAGTGAATCCAATGTAACGCACACCCATACAATGCGCACCACCCCGTGATGTTTTTCTCACTCCTACTAGTGAATCCAATGTAACACACACCCATACAATGCGCACCACCCCGTGATGTTTTTCTCACTCCTACTAGTGAATCCAATGTAACACACACCCATACAATGCGCACCACCCCGTGATGTTTTTCTCACTGCTACTAGGGAATCTAATGTAACACACACCCATACAATGCGCACCACCCCGTGATGTTTTTCTCACTGCTACTAGGGAATCTAATGTAACACACCCCCAATCAATGCGCACCACCCCGTGATGTTTTTCTCACTGCTACTAGGGAATCTAATGTAACACACCCCCAATCAATGCGCACCACCCCGTGATGTTTTTCTCACTGCTACTAGTGAATCTAATGTAACACACACCCATACAATGCGCACCACCCCGTGATGTTTTTCTCACTGCTACTAGTGAATGTAATGTAAAACACACCCATACAATGCGCACCACCCCGTGATGTTTTTCTCACTGCTACTAGTGAATGTAATGTAACAGACACCCAAACAATGCGCACCACCCAGTGATGTTTTTCTCACTGCTACTAGTGAATCTAATGTAACACACCCCCAATCAATGCGCACCACCCCGTGATGTTTTTCTCACTGCTACTAGTGAATCTAATGTAACACACACCCATACAATGCGCACCACCCCGTGATGTTTTTCTCACTGCTACTAGTGAATCTAATGTAACACACACCCATACAATGCGCACCACCCCGTGATGTTTTTCTCACTCCTACTAGTGAATCTAATGTAACACACACCCATACAATGCGCACCACCCCGTGATGTTTTTCTCACTCCTACTAGTGAATCTAATGTAACACACACCCATACAATGCGCACCACCGCGTGATGTTTTTCTCACTCCTACTAGTGAATGTAATGTAACACACACATACAATGCGCACCACCCCGTGATGTTTTTCTCACTCCTACTAGTGAATGTAATGTAACACACACCCATACAATGCG
The DNA here is from genome assembly GCF_034190915.1 of Cavia porcellus. NCBI lineage: Eukaryota > Metazoa > Chordata > Mammalia > Rodentia > Caviidae > Cavia > Cavia porcellus. The sequence goes on along the minus strand of NW_026947885.1, from coordinate 48,339 downwards.
CACCACCCCGTGATGTTTTTCTCACTGCTACTAGTGAATCCAATGTAACACACACCCATACAATGCGCACCACCCCGTGATGTTTTTCTCACTGCTACTAGTGAATCTAATGTAACACACACCCATACAATGCCCACCACCCCGTGATGTTTTTCTCACTGCTACTAGTGAATGTAATGTAACACACACCCATACAATGCGCACCACCCCGTGATGTTTTTTTCACTGCTACTAGTGAATGTAATGTAACACACACCCATACAATGCGCACCACCCCGTGATGTTTTTCTCACTCCTACTAGTGAATGTAATGTAACACACACCCATACAATGCGCACCACGCCGTGATATTTTTCTCACTCCTACTAGTGAATGTAATGTAACACACACCCATACAATGCGCACCACCCCGTGATGTTTTTCTCACTGCTACTAGTGAATGTAATGTAACACAGACCCATACAATGCGCACCACCCCGTGATGTTTTTCTCACTGCTACTAGTGAATCTAATGTAACACACACCCATACAATGCGCACCACCCCGTGATGTTTTTCTCACTGCTACTGGTGAATGTAATGTAACACACACCCATACAATGCGGACCACCCCGTGATGTTTTTCTCACTGCTACTAGTGAATGTATTGTAACACACACCCATATAATGCGCACCACCCCGTGATGTTTTTCTCACTGATACTAGTGAATCTAATGTAACACACACCCATACAATGCGCACCACCCCGTGATGTTTTTCTCACTCCTACTAGTGAATCTAATGTAACACACACCCATACAATGCGCACCACCACGTGATGTTTTTCTCAATCCTACTAGTGAATGTAATGTAACACACACCGATACAATGCGCACCACCCCGTGATGTTTTTCTCACTCCTACTAGTGAATGTAATGTAACACACACCGATACAATGCGCACCACCCCGTGATGTTTTTCTCACTCCTACTAGTGAATCTAATGTAACACACACCCATACAATGTGCACCACCCCGTGATGTTTGTCTCACTGCTACTAGTGAATCTAATGTAACACACACCCATACAATGCGCACCACCCCGTGATGTTTTTCTCACTGCTACTAGTGAATCTAATGTAACACACACCCATACAATGCGCACCACCCCGTGATGTTTTTCTCACTGCTACTAGTGAATCTAATGTAACACACACCCATACAATGCGCACCACCCCGTGATGTTTTTCTCACTCCTACTAGTGAATCTAATGTAACACACACCCATACTATGCGCACCACCCCGTGATGTTTTTCTCACTGCTACTAGTGAATGTAATGTAACACACACCCATACAATGCGCACCACCCCGTGATGTTTTTCTCACTCCTACTAGTGAATGTAATGTAAGACACACCCATACAATGCGCACCACCCCGTGATGTTTTTCTCACTCCTACTAGTGAATGTAATGTAACACACACCCATACAATGGGCACCACCCCGTGATGTTTTTCTCACTCCTACTAGTGAATCCAATGTAACACACACCCATACAATGCGCACCACCCCGTGATGTTTTTCTCACTCCTACTAGTGAATCCAATGTAACACACACCCATACAATGCGCACCACCCAGTGATGTTTTTCTCACTCCTACTAGTGAATCCAATGTAACACACACCCATACAATGCGCACCACCCCGTGATGTTTTTCTCACACCTACTAGTGAATCCAATGTAACACACACCCATACAATGCGCACCACCCCGTGATGTTTTTCTCACTGCTACTAGAGAATCCAATGTAACACACACCCATACAATGCGCACCACCCCGTGATGTTTTTCTCACTGCTACTAGTGAATCCAAGGTAACACACACGCATACAATGCGCACCACCCCGTGATGTTTTTCTCACTCCTACTAGTGAATCCAATGTAACACACACCCATACGATGCCCACCACCCCGTGATGTGTTTCTCACTCCTACTAGTGAATCTAATGTAACACACACCCATACAATGCGCACCACCCCGTGATGTTTTTCTCACTGCTACTAGTGAATGTAATGTAACACACACCCATACAATGCGCACCACCCAGTGATGTTTTTCTCACTCCTACTAGTGAATCTAATGTAACACACACCCATACAATGCGCACCACCCCGTGATGTTTTTCTCACTCCTACTAGGGAATCCAATGTAACACACACCCATACAATGCGCACCACCCCGTGATGTTTTTCTCACTCCTACTAGTGTATCCAATATAACACACACCCATACAATGCGCACCACCCCGTGATGTTTTTCTCACTCCTACTAGTGAATGTAATGTAACACACACCCATACAATGCGCAACACCCCGTGATGTTTTTCTCACTCCTACTAGTGAATGTAATGTAACACACACCCATACAATGCGCACCACCCCGTGATGTTTTTCTCACTCCTACTAGTGAATCCAATATAACACACACCCATACAATGCGCACCACCCCGTGATGTTTTTCTCACTCCTACTAGTGAATGTAATGTAACACACACCCATACAATGCGAACCACCCCGTGATGTTTTTCTCACTCCTACTAGTGAATCCAATGTAACACACACCCATAAAATGCGCACCACCCCGTGATGTTTTTCTCACTCCTACTAGTGAATCCAATGTAACACACACCCATACAATGCGCACCACCCCGTGATGTTTTTCTCACTGCTACTAGTGAATCTAATGTAACACACACCCATACAATGCGCACCACCCCGTGATGTTTTTCTCACTGCTACTAGTGAATGTAATGTAACACACACCCATACAATGCGCACCACCCCGTGATGTTTTTCTCACTCCTACTAGTGAATGTAATGTAACACACACCCATACAATGCGCACCACCGCGTGATGTTTTTCTCACTCCTACTAGTGAATGTAATGTAACACACACCCATACAATGCGCACCACCCCGTGATGTTTTTCTCAATCCTACTAGTGAATGTATGTAACACAAACCCATACAATGCGCACGACCCCGTGTTGTTTTTCTCACTGCTACTAGTGAATGTAATGTAACACACACCCATACAATGCGCACCACCCCGTGATGTTTTTCTCACTGCTACTAGTGAATCTAATGTAACACACACCCATACAATGCGCACCACCCCGTGATGTTTTTCTCACTCCTACTAGTGAATGTAATGTAACACACACCCATACAATGCGCACCACCCCATGATGTTTTTCTCACTCCTACTATTGAATCCAATGTAACACACACCCATACAATGCGCACCACCCCGTGATGTTTTTCTCACTCCTACTAGTGAATCCAATGTAACGCACAACCATACAATGCGCACCACCCCGTGATGTTTTTCTCACTCCTACTAGTGAATCTAATGTAACACACACCCATACAATGCGTAACACCCCGTGATGTTTCTCTCACTGCTACTAGTGAATCTAATATAACACACACCCATACAATGCGCACCACCCCGTGATGTTTTTCTCACTGCTACTAGTGAATCTAATGTAACACACACCCATACAATGCGCACCACCCCATGATGTTTGTCTCACTGCTACTAGTGAATCTAATGTAACACACACCCATACAATGCGGACCACCCGGTGATGTTTCTCTCACTGCTACTAGTGAATCTAATGTAACACACACCCACACAATGGGCACCACCCCGTGATGTTTCTCTCACTGCTACTAGTGAATCTAATGTAACACACAACCATACAATGCGCACCACCCCGTGATGTTTTTCTCACTGCTTGTAGTGAATCTAATGTAACACACACCCATACAATGCGCACCAACCCTTGATGTTTTTCTCACTGCTACTAGTGAATCTAATGTAACACACACCCATACAATGCGCACCACCCCGTCATGTTTTTCTCACTCCTAATTGTGAATCTAATGTAACACACACATACAATGCGCACCACCCCTTGATGTTTTTCTCACTGCTACTAGTGAATCTAATGTAACACACACCCATACAATGCGCACCACCCCGTGATGTTTTTCTCACTCCTAATTGTGAATCTAATGTAACACACACCCATACAATGCGCACCACCCCGTGATGTTTTTCTCACTGCTACTAGTGAATGTAATGTAACACACACCCATACAATGCGCACCACCCCGTGATGTTTTTCTCACTGCTACTAGTGAATGTAATGTAACACACACCCATACAATGCGCACCACCCCGTGATGTTTTTCTCACTGCTACTAGTGAATCTAATGTAACACATACCCATACAATGCGCACCACCCCGTGATGTTTTTCTCACTGCTACTAGTGAATCTAATGTAACACACACCCATACAATGCGCACCACCCCGTGATGTTTTTCTCAGTCCTACTAGTGAATGTATGTAACACACACCCATACAATGCGCACCACCCAGTGTTGTTTTTCTCACTGCTACTGGTGAATGTAATGTAACACACACCCATACAATGCGCACCACCCCGTGATGTTTTTCTCACTGCTACTAGTGAATCTAATGTAACACACACCCATACAATGCGCACCACCCCGTGATGTTTTTCTCACTCCTAATTGTGAATCTAATGTAACACACACCCATACAATGCGCACCACCCCGTGATGTTTTTCTCACTGCTACTAGTGAATGTAATGTAACACACACCCATACAATGCGCACCACCCCGTGATGTTTTTCTCACTGCTACTAGTGAATGTAATGTAACACACACCCATACAATGCGCACCACCCCGTGATGTTTTTCTCACTGCTACTAGTGAATCTAATGTAACACATACCCATACAATGCGCACCACCCCGTGATGTTTTTCTCACTGCTACTAGTGAATCTAATGTAACACACACCCATACAATGCGCACCACCCCGTGATGTTTTTCTCAATCCTACTAGTGAATGTATGTAACACACACCCATACAATGCGCACCACCCAGTGTTGTTTTTCTCACTGCTACTGGTGAATGTAATGTAACACACACCCATACAATGCGCACCACCCCGTGATGTTTTTCTCACTGCTACTAGTGAATCTAATGTAACACACACCCATACAATGCGCACCACCCCGTGATGTTTTTCTCACTCCTACTAGTGAATGTAATGTAACACACACCCGTACAATGCGAACCACCCCGTGATGTTTTTCTCACTCCTACTAGTGAATCCAATGTAACACACACCCATAAAATGCGCACCACCCCGTGATGTTTTTCTCACTCCTACTAGTGAATCCAATGTAACACACACCCATACAATGCGCACCACCCCGTGATGTTTTTCTCACTGCTACTAGTGAATCTAATGTAACACACACCATTACAATGCCCACCATCCCGTGATGTTTTTCTCACTGCTACTAGTGAATGTAATGTAACACACACCCATAAAATGCGCACCACCCCGTGATGGTTTTCTCACTCCTACTAGTGAATGTAATGTAACACACACCCATACAATACGCACCACCCCGTGATGGTTTTCTCACTCCTACTAGTGAATGTAATGTAATACACACCCATACAATGCGCACCACCCCGTGATGTTTTTCTCACTGCTACTAGTGAATCTAATGTAACACACACCCATACAATGCGCACCACCCCGTGATATTTTTCTCACTCCTACTAGTGAATGTAATGTAACACACACCCATACAATGCGCACCACCCCGTGATGTTTTTCTCACTGCTACTAGTGAATCTAATGTAACACACACCCATACAATGCGCACCACCCCGTGATGTTTTTCTCACTCCTACTAGTGAATGTAATGTAACACACACCCATAAAATGCGCACCACCCCGTGATGTTTTTCTCACTCCTACTAGTGAACCAATGTAACACACACCCATACAATGCGCACCACCCCGTGATGTTTTTCTCACTCCTACTAGTGAATCCAATGTAACACACACCCATACAATGCGCACCACCCCGTGATGGTTTTCTCACTCCTAATAGTGAATCCAATGTAACACACACCCATACAATGCGCACCACCCCGTGATGTTTTTCTCACTCCTACTAGTGAATCCAATGTAACACACACCCATACAATGCGCACCACCCCGTGATGTTTTTCTCACTCTTACTAGTGAATCCAATGTAACACACACCCATACAATGCGCACCACCCCGTGATGTTTTTCTCACTCCTACTAGTGAATCCAATGTAACACACACCCATACAATGCGCACCACCCCGTGATGTTTTTCTCACTGCTACTAGTGAATCCAATGTAACACACACCCATACAATGCGCACCACCCCGTGATGTTTTTCTCACTGCTACTAGTGAATCCAATGTAACACACACCCATACAATGCGCACCACCCCGTGATGTTTTTCTCACTGCTACTAGTGAATCTAATGTAACACACACCATTACAATGCCCACCACCCCGTGATGTTTTTCTCACTGCTACTAGTGAATGTAATGTAACACACACCCATAAAATGCGCACCACCCCGTGATGGTTTTCTCACTCCTACTAGTGAATGTAATGTAACACACACCCATACAATGCGCACCACCCCGTGATGTTTTTCTCACTCCTACTAGTGAATGTAATGTAACACACACCCATAAAATGCGCACCACCCCGTGATGTTTTTCTCACTGCTACTAGTGAATTTAATGTAACACACACCCATACAATGCGCACCACCCCGTGATGTTTTTCTCACTGCTACTAGTGAATCTAATGTAACACACACCCATACAATGCGCACCACCCCGTGATGTTTTTCTCACTCCTACTAGTGAATGTAATGTAACACACACCCATAAAATGCGCACCACCCCGTGATGTTTTTCTCACTCCTACTAGTGAACCAATGTAACACACACCCATACAATGCGCACCACCCCGTGATGTTTTTCTCACTCCTACTAGTGAATCCAATGTAACACACACCCATACAATGCGCACCACCCCGTGATGGTTTTCTCACTCCTAATAGTGAATCCAATGTAACACACACCCATACAATGCGCACCACCCCGTGATGTTTTTCTCACTCCTACTAGTGAATCCAATGTAACACACACCCATACAATGCGCACCACCCCGTGATGTTTTTCTCACTCCTACTAGTGAATCCAATGTAACACACACCCATACAATGCGCACCACCCCGTGATTTTTTTCTCACTCCTACTAGTGATTCCAATGTAACACACACCCATACAATGCGCACCACCCCGTGATGTTTTTCTCACTGCTACTAGTGAATCCAATGTAACACACACCCATACAATGCGCACCACCCCGTGATGTTTTTCTCACTGCTACTAGTGAATCCAATGTAACACACACCCATACAATGCGCACCACCCCGTGATGTTTTTCTCACTGCTACTAGGGAATCTAATGTAACACACACCATTACAATGCCCACCACCCCGTGATGTTTTTCTCACTGCTACTAGTGAATGTAATGTAAGACACACCCATAAATTGCGCACCACCCCGTGATGGTTTTCTCACTCCTACTAGTGAATGTAATGTAACACACACCCATACAATGCGCACCACCCCGTGATGTTTTTCTCACTGCTACTATTGAATCTAATGTAACACACACCCATACAATGCGCACCACCCCGTGATGTTTTTCTCACTGCTACTAGTGAATCTAATGTAACACACACCATTACAATGCCCACCACCCCGTGATGGTTTTCTCACTGCTACTAGTGAATGTAATGTAACACACACCCATACAATACGCACCACCCCGTGATGGTTTTCTCACTCCTACTAGTGAATGTAATGTAACACACACCCATACAATGCGCACCACCCCGTGATGTTTTTCTCACTGCTACTATTGAATCTAATGTAACACACACCCATACAATGCGCACCACCCCGTCATGTTTTTCTCACTCCTACTAGTGAATGTAATGTAACACACACCCATACAATGCGCACCACCCAGTGATGTTTTTCTCACTGCTACTAGTGAATTTAATGTAACACACACCCATACAATGCGCACCACCCCGTGATGTTTTTCTCACTGCTACTAGTGAATCTAATGTAACACACACCCATACAATGCGCACCACCCCGTGATGTTTTTCTCACTCCTACTAGTGAATGTAATGTAACACACACCCATAAAATGCGCACCACCCCGTGATGTTTTTCTCACTCCTACTAGTGAACCAATGTAACACACACCCATACAATGCGCACCACCCCGTGATGTTTTTCTCACTCCTACTAGTGAATCCAATGTAACACACACCCATACAATGCGCACCACCCCGTGATGGTTTTCTCACTCCTAATAGTGAATCCAATGTAACACACACCCATACAATGCGCACCACCCCGTGATGTTTTTCTCACTCCTACTAGTGAATCCAATGTAACACACACCCATACAATGCGCACCACCCCGTGATGTTTTTCTCACTCCTACTAGTGAATCCAATGTAACACACACCCATACAATGCGCACCACCCCGTGATGTTTTTCTCACTCCTACTAGTGAATCCAATGTAACACACACCCATACAATGCGCACCACCCCGTGATGTTTTTCTCACTGCTACTAGTGAATCCAATGTAACACACACCCATACAATGCGCACCACCCCGTGATGTTTTTCTCACTGCTACTAGTGAATCCAATGTAACACACACCCATACAATGCGCACCACCCCGTGATGTTTTACTCACTGCTACTAGTGAATCTAATGTAACACACACCCATACAATGCGCACCACCCCGTGATGTTTTTCTCACTGCTACTAGTGAATCTAATGTAACACACACCCATACAATGCGCACCACCCCGTGATGTTTTTCTCACTGCTACTAGTGAATGTAATGTAACACACACCCATACAATGCGCACCACCCCGTGATGTTTTTCTCACTGCTACTAGTGAATCTAATGTAACACACACCCATACAATGCGCACCACCCCGTGATGTTTTTCTCACTCCTACTAGTGAATGTAATGTAACACACACCCATACGATGCGCACCACCCCGTGATGTTTTTCTCAATCCTACTAGTGAATCCAATGTAACACACACCCATACGATGCGCACCACCCCGTGATGTTTTTCTCACTCCTACTAGTGAATGTAATGTAACACACACCCATACGATGCGCACCACCCCGTGATGTTTTTCTCACTCCTACTAGTGAATGTAATGTAACACACACCCATACAATGCGCACCACCCCGTGATGTTTTTCTCACTCCTACTAGTGAATGTAATGTAACACACACCCATACAATGCGCACCACCCCGTGATGTTTTTCTCACTCCTACTAGTGAATGTAATGTAACACACACCCATACAATGCGCACCACCGCGTGATGTTTTTCTCACTCCTACTAGTGAATGTAATGTAACACACACCCATACAATGCGCACCACCGCGTGATGTTTTTCTCACTCCTACTAGTGAATGTAATGTAACACACACCCATACAATGCGCACCACCGCGTGATGTTTTTCTCACTCCTACTAGTGAATGTAATGTAACACACACCCATACAATGCGCACCACCCCGTGATGTTTTTCTCACTCCTACTAGTGAATGTAATGTAACACACACCCATACAATGCGCACCACCCCGTGATGTTTTTCTCACTCCTACTAGTGAATGTAATGTAACACACACCCATACAATGCGCACCACCCCGTGATGTTTTTCTCACTCCTACTAGTGAATCCAATGTTACACACACCCATACAATGCGCACCACCCCGTGATGTTTTTCTCACTCCTACTAGTGAATCCAATGTAACACACACCCATACAATGCGCACCACCCCGTGATGTTTTTCTCACTGCTACTAGGGAATCCAATGTAACACACACCCATACAATGCGCACCACCCCGTGATGTTTTTCTCACTGCTACTAGGGAATCCAATGTAACACACACCCATACAATGCGCACCACCCCGTGATGTTTTTCTCACTGCTACTAGGGAATCTAATGTAACACACACCCATACAATGCGCAACACCCCGTGATGTTTTTCTCACTGCTACTAGGGAATCTAATGTAACACACACCCATACAATGCGCACCACCCCGTGATGTTTTTCTCACTGCTACTAGTGAATCTAATGTAACACACACCCATACAATGCGCACCACCCCGTGATGTTTTTCTCACTGCTACTAGGGAATCTAATGTAACACACACCCATACGATGCGCACCACCCCGTGATGTTTTTCTCACTGCTACTAGTGAATCTAATGTAACACACACCCATACGATGCGCACCACCCCGTGATATTTTTCTCACTGCTACTAGTGAATCTAATGTAACACACACCCATACAATGCGCACCACCCCGTGATGTTTTTCTCACTCCTACTAGTGAATCTAATGTAACACACACCCATACAATGCGCACCACCCCGTGATGTTTTTCTCAATCCTACTAGTGAATGTAATGTAACCCACACCCATACAATGCGCACCACCCCGTGATGTTTTTCTCACTCCTACTAGTGAATCCAATGTAACACACACCCATACAATGCGCACCACCCCGTGATGTTTTTCTCAATCCTACTAGTGAATGTATGTAACACACACCCATACAATGCGCACCACCCAGTGTTGTTTTTCTCACTGCTACTAGTGAATGTAATGTAACACACACCCATACAATGCGCACCACCCCGTGATGTTTTTCTCACTGCTACTAGTGAAGCTAATGTAACACACACCCATACAATGCGCACCACCCCGTGATGTTTTTCTCACTCCTACTAGTGAATGTAATGTAACACACACCCATACAATGCGCACCACCCCGTGATGTTTTTCTCACTCCTACTAGTGAATCCAATGTAACACACACCCATACAATGCGCACCACCCCGTGATGTTTTTCTCACTCCTACTATTGAATCCAATGTAACACACACCCATACAATGCGCACCACCCCGTGATGTTTTTCTCACTGCTACTAGTGAATCTAATGTAACACACACCCATACAATGCGCACCACCCCGTGATGTTTTTCTCACTGCTACTAGTGAATCTAATGTAACACACACCCATACAATGCGCACCACCCCGTGATGTTTTTCTCACTGCTACTAGTGAATCTAATGTAACACACACCCATACAATGCGCACCACACCGTGATGTTTTTCTCACTGCTACTAGTGAATCTAATGTAACACACACCCATACAATGCGCACCACACCGTGATGTTTTTCTCACTGCTACTAGTGAATCTAATGTAACACACACCCATACAATGCGCACCACCCCGTGATGTTTTTCTCACTCCTACTAGTGAATGTAATGTAACACACACCCATACAATGCGCACCACCCCGTGATGTTTTTCTCAATCCTACTAGTGAATGTAATGTAACACACACCCATACAATGCGCACCACGCCGTGATGTTTTTCTAACTCCTACTAGTGAATCCAATGTAACACACACCCATACAATGCGCACCACCCCGTGATGTTTTTCTCACTCCTACTAGTGAATCCAATGTAACACACACCCATACAATGCGCACCACCCCGTGATGGTTTTCTCACTCCTACTAGTGAATGTAATGTAACACACACCCATACAATGCGCACCACCCCGTGACGTTTTTCTCACTGCTACTAGTGAATGTAATGTAACACACACCCATACAATGCGCACCACCCCGTGATGTTTTTCTCACTGCTACTAGTGAATCTAATGTAACACACACCCATACAATGCGCACCACCCCGTGATGTTTTTCTCACTGCTACTAGTGAATCTAATGTAACACACACCCATACAATGCGCACCACCCCGTGATGTTTTTCTCACTCCTACTAGTGAATGTAATGTAACACACACCCATACAATGCGCACCACCCCGTGATGTTTTTCTCACTCCTACTAGTGAATGTAATGTAACACACACCCATACAATGCGCACCACCCCGTGATGTTTTTCTCACTCCTACTAGTGAATCCAATGTAACACACACCCATACAATGCGCACCACCCCGTGATGGTTTTCTCACTCCTAATAGTGAATCCAATGTAACACACACCCATACAATGCGCACCACCCCGTGATGTTTTTCTCACTCCTACTAGTGAATCCAATGTAACACACACCCATACATTGCGCACCACCCCGTGATGTTTTTCTCACTCCTACTAGTGAATCCAATGTAACACACACCCATACAATGCGCACCACCCCGTGATGTTTTTCTCACTCCTACTAGTGAATCCAGTGTAACACACACCCATACAATGCGCACCACCCCGTGATGTTTTTCTCACTGCTACTAGTGAATCCAATGTAACACACACCCATACAATGCGCACCACCCCGTGATGTTTTTCTCACTGCTACTAGTGAATCTAATGTAACACACACCCATACAATGCGCACCACCCCGTGATGTTTTTCTCACTGCTACTAGTGAATCTAATGTAACACACACCCATACAATGCGCACCACCCCGTGATGTTTTTCTCACTGCTACTAGTGAATGTAATGTAACACACACCCATACAATGCGCACCACCCCGTGATGTTTTTCTCACTCCTACTAGTGAATGTAATGTAACACACACCCATACAATGCGCACCACCCCGTGATGTTTTTCTCACTCCTACTAGTGAATGTAATGTAACACACACCCATACAATGCGCACCACCCCGTGATGTTTTTCTCAATCCTACTAGTGAATGTATGTAACACAAACCCATACAATGCGCACGACCCCGTGTTGTTTTTCTCACTGCTACTAGTGAATGTAATGTAACACACACCCATACAATGCGCACCACCCCGTGATGTTTTTCTCACTGCTACTAGTGAATCTAATGTAACACACACCAATACAATGCGCACCACCCCATGATGTTTTTCTCACTCCTACTAGTGAATGTAATGTAACACACACCCATACAATGCGCACCACCCCATGATGTTTTTCTCACTCCTACTAGTGAATCCAATGTAACACACACCCATACAATGCGCACCACCCCGTGATGTTTTTCTCACTCCTACTAGTGAATCCAATGTAACGCACACCCATACAATGCGCACCACCCCGTGATGTTTTTCTCACTCCTACTAGTGAATCTAATGTAACACACACCCATACAATGCGCAACACCCCGTGATGTTTCTCTCACTGCTACTAGTGAATCTAATGTAACACACACCCATACAATGCGCACCACCCCGTGATGTTTTTCTCACTGCTACTAGTGAATCTAATGTAACACACACCCATACAATGCGCACCACCCCGTGATGTTTGTCTCACTGCTACTAGTGAATCTAATGTAACACACACCCATACAATGCTCACCACCCGGTGATGTTTCTCTCACTGCTACTAGTGAATCTAATGTAACACACACCCACACAATGGGCACCACCCCGTGATGTTTCTTTCACTGCTACTAGTGAATCTAATGTAACACACAACCATACAATGCGCACCACCCCGTGATGTTTTTCTCACTGCTTGTAGTGAATCTAATGTAACACACACCCATACAATGCGCACCAACCCTTGATGTTTTTCTCACTGCTACTAGTGAATCTAATGTAACACACACCCATACAATGCGCACCACCCCGTTATGTTTTTCTCACTCCTAATTGTGAATCTAATGTAACACACACCCATACAATGCGCACCACCCTTTGATGTTTTTCTCACTGCTACTAGTGAATCTAATGTAACACACACCCATACAATGCGCACCACCCCGTGATGTTTTTCTCACTCCTAATTGTGAATCTAATGTAACACACACCCATACAATGCGCACCACCCCGTGATGTTTTTCTCACTGCTACTAGTGAATGTAATGTAACACACACCCATACAATGCGCACCACCCCGTGATGTTTTTCTCACTGCTACTAGTGAATGTAATGTAACACACACCCATACAATGCGCACCACCCCGTGATGTTTTTCTCACTGCTACTAGTGAATCTAATGTAACACATACCCATACAATGCGCACCACCCCGTGATGTTTTTCTCACTGCTACTAGTGAATCTAATGTAACACACACCCATACAATGCGCACCACCCCGTGATGTTTTTCTCAATCCTACTAGTGAATGTATGTAACACACACCCATACAATGCGCACCACCCAGTGTTGTTTTTCTCACTGCTACTAGTGAATGTAATGTAAAACACACCCATACAATGCGCACCACCCCGTGATGTTTTTCTCACTGCTACTAGTGAATCTAATGTAACACACACCCATACAATGCGCACCACCCCGTGATGTTTTTCTCACTCCTACTAGTGAATGTAATGTAACACACACCCGTACAATGCGAACCACCCCGTGATGTTTTTCTCATTCCTACTAGTGAATCCAATGTAACACACACCCATAAAATGCGCACCACCCCGTGATGTTTTTCTCACTCCTACTAGTGAATCCATTGTAACACACACCCATACAATGCGCACCACCCCGTGATGTTTTTCTCACTGCTACTAGTGAATCTAATGTAACACACACCATTACAATGCCCACCACCCCGTGATGTTTTTCTCACTGCTACTAGTGAATGTAATGTAACACACACCCATAAAATGCGCACCACCCCGTGATGGTTTTCTCACTCCTACTAGTGAATGTAATGTAACACACACCCATACAATGCGCACCACCCCGTGATGTTTTTCTCACTGCTACTAGTGAATGTAATGTAACACACACCCATACAATGCGCACCACCCCGTGATGTTTTTCTCACTCCTACTAGTGAATGTAATGTAACACACACCCATACAATGCGCACCACCCCGTGATGTTTTTCTCACTCCTACTAGTGAATGTAATGTAACACACACCCATACAATGCGCACCACCCCGTGATGTTTTTCTCAATCCTACTAGTGAATGTATGTAACACAAACCCATACAATGCGCACGACCCCGTGTTGTTTTTCTCACTGCTACTAGTGAATGTAATGTAACACACACCCATACAATGCGCACCACCCCGTGATGTTTTTCTCACTGCTACTAGTGAATCTAATGTAACACACACCAATACAATGCGCACCACCCCATGATGTTTTTCTCACTCCTACTAGTGAATGTAATGTAACACACACCCATACAATGCGCACCACCCCATGATGTTTTTCTCACTCCTACTAGTGAATCCAATGTAACACACACCCATACAATGCGCACCACCCCGTGATGTTTTTCTCACTCCTACTAGTGAATCCAATGTAACGCACACCCATACAATGCGCACCACCCCGTGATGTTTTTCTCACTCCTACTAGTGAATCTAATGTAACACACACCCATACAATGCGCAACACCCCGTGATGTTTCTCTCACTGCTACTAGTGAATCTAATGTAACACACACCCATACAATGCGCACCACCCCGTGATGTTTTTCTCACTGCTACTAGTGAATCTAATGTAACACACACCCATACAATGCGCACCACCCCGTGATGTTTGTCTCACTGCTACTAGTGAATCTAATGTAACACACACCCATACAATGCTCACCACCCGGTGATGTTTCTCTCACTGCTACTAGTGAATCTAATGTAACACACACCCACACAATGGGCACCACCCCGTGATGTTTCTTTCACTGCTACTAGTGAATCTAATGTAACACACAACCATACAATGCGCACCACCCCGTGATGTTTTTCTCACTGCTTGTAGTGAATCTAATGTAACACACACCCATACAATGCGCACCAACCCTTGATGTTTTTCTCACTGCTACTAGTGAATCTAATGTAACACACACCCATACAATGCGCACCACCCCGTTATGTTTTTCTCACTCCTAATTGTGAATCTAATGTAACACACACCCATACAATGCGCACCACCCTTTGATGTTTTTCTCACTGCTACTAGTGAATCTAATGTAACACACACCCATACAATGCGCACCACCCCGTGATGTTTTTCTCACTCCTAATTGTGAATCTAATGTAACACACACCCATACAATGCGCACCACCCCGTGATGTTTTTCTCACTGCTACTAGTGAATGTAATGTAACACACACCCATACAATGCGCACCACCCCGTGATGTTTTTCTCACTGCTACTAGTGAATGTAATGTAACACACACCCATACAATGCGCACCACCCCGTGATGTTTTTCTCACTGCTACTAGTGAATCTAATGTAACACATACCCATACAATGCGCACCACCCCGTGATGTTTTTCTCACTGCTACTAGTGAATCTAATGTAACACACACCCATACAATGCGCACCACCCCGTGATGTTTTTCTCAATCCTACTAGTGAATGTATGTAACACACACCCATACAATGCGCACCACCCAGTGTTGTTTTTCTCACTGCTACTAGTGAATGTAATGTAAAACACACCCATACAATGCGCACCACCCCGTGATGTTTTTCTCACTGCTACTAGTGAATCTAATGTAACACACACCCATACAATGCGCACCACCCCGTGATGTTTTTCTCACTCCTACTAGTGAATGTAATGTAACACACACCCGTACAATGCGAACCACCCCGTGATGTTTTTCTCATTCCTACTAGTGAATCCAATGTAACACACACCCATAAAATGCGCACCACCCCGTGATGTTTTTCTCACTCCTACTAGTGAATCCATTGTAACACACACCCATACAATGCGCACCACCCCGTGATGTTTTTCTCACTGCTACTAGTGAATCTAATGTAACACACACCATTACAATGCCCACCACCCCGTGATGTTTTTCTCACTGCTACTAGTGAATGTAATGTAACACACACCCATAAAATGCGCACCACCCCGTGATGGTTTTCTCACTCCTACTAGTGAATGTAATGTAACACACACCCATACAATACGCACCACCCCGTGATGGTTTTCTCACTCCTACTAGTGAATGTAATGTAACACACACCCATACAATGCGCACCACCCCGTGATGTTTTTCTCACTGCTACTAGTGAATGTAATGTAACACACACCCATACAATGCGCACCACCCCGTGATGCTTTTCTCACTGCTACTAGTGAATTTAATGTAACACACACCCATACAATGCGCACCACCCCGTGATGTTTTTCTCACTGCTACTAGTGAATCTAATGTAACACACACCCATACAATGCGCACCACCCCGTGATGTTTTTCTCACTCCTACTAGTGAATGTAATGTAACACACACCCATAAAATGCGCACCACCCCGTGATGTTTTTCTCACTCCTACTAGTGAACCAATGTAACGCACACCCATACAATGCGCACCACCCCGTGATGTTTTTCTCACTCCTACTAGTGAATCCAATGTAACACACACCCATACAATGCGCACCACCCCGTGATGGTTTTCTCACTCCTAATAGTGAATCCAATGTAACACACACCCATACAATGCGCACCACCCCGTGATGTTTTTCTCACTCCTACTAGTGAATCCAATGTAACACACACCCATACAATGCGCACCACCCCGTGATGTTTTTCTCACTCCTACTAGTGAATCCAATGTAACACACACCCATACAATGCGCACCACCCCGTGATGTTTTTCTCACTCCTACTAGTGAATCCAATGTAACACACACCCATACAATGCGCACCACCCCGTGATGTTTTTCTCACTGCTACTAGTGAATCCAATGTAACACACACCCATACAATGCGCACCACCCCGTGATGTTTTTCTCACTGCTACTAGTGAATCTAATGTAACACACACCCATACAATGCGCACCACCCCGTGATGTTTTTCTCACTGCTACTAGTGAATCTAATGTAACACACACCCATACAATGCGCACCACCCCGTGATGTTTTTCTCACTGCTACTAGTGAATGTAATGTAACACACACCCATACAATGCGCACCACCCCGTGATGTTTTTCTCACTGCTACTAGTGAATCTAATGTAACACACACCCATACAATGCGCACCACCCCGTGTTGTTTTTCTCACTCCTACTAGTGAATGTAATGTAACACACACCCATACAATGCGCACCACCCCGTGATGTTTTTCTCAATCCTACTAGTGAATGTAATGTAACACACACCCATACAATGCGCACCACCCCGTGATGTTTTTCTCACTCCTACTAGTGAATGTAATGCAACACACACCCATACAATGCGCACCACCGCGTGATGTTTTTCTCACTCCTACTAGTCAATGTAATGTAACACACACCCATACAATGCGCACCACCGCGTGATGTTTTTCTCACTCCTACTAGTGAATGTAATGTAACACACACCCATACAATGCGCACCACCCCGTGATGTTTTTCTCACTCCTACTAGTGAATGTAATGTAACACACACCCATACAATGCGCACCACCCCGTGATGTTTTTCTCACTCCTACTAGTGAATGTAATGTAACACACACCCATACAATGTGCACCACCCCGTGATGTTTTTCTCACTCCTACTAGTGAATCCAATGTTACACACACCCATACAATGCGCACCACCCCGTGATGTTTTTCTCACTCCTACTAGTGAATCCAATGTAACACACACCCATACAAGGCGCACCACCCCGTGATGTTTTTCTCACTGCTACTAGGGAATCCAATGTAACACACACCCATACAATGCGCACCACCCCGTGATGTTTTTCTCACTGCTACTAGGGAATCTAATGTAACACACACCCATACAATGCGCACCACCCCGTGATGTTTTTCTCACTGCTACTAGGGAATCTAATGTAACACACACCCATACAATGCGCACCACCCCGTGATGTTTTTCTCACTGCTACTAGTGAATGTAATGTAACACACACCCATACAATGCGCACCACCCCGTGATGTTTTTCTCACTCCTACTAGTGAATCTAATGTAACACACACCCATACAATGCGCACCACCCCGTGATGTTTTTCTCACTCCTACTAGTGAATCTAATGTAACACACACCCATACAATGCGCACCACCCCGTGATGTTTTTCTCAATCCTACTAGTGAATGTATGTAACACACACCCATACAATGCGCACCACCCAGTGTTGTTTTTCTCACTGCTACTAGTGAATGTAATGTAACACACACCCATACAATGCGCACCACCCCGTGATGTTTTTCTCACTGCTACTAGTGAAGCTAATGTAACACACACCCATACAATGCGCACCACCCCGTGATGTTTTTCTCACTCCTACTAGTGAATGTAATGTAACACACACCCATACAATGCGCACCACCCCGTGATGTTTTTCTCACTCCTACTAGTGAATCCAATGTAACACACACCCATACAATGCGCACCACCCCGTGATGTTTTTCTCACTCCTACTATTGAATCCAATGTAACACACACCCATACAATGCGCACCACCCCGTGATGTTTTTCTCACTCCTACTAGTGAATCTAATGTAACACACACCCATACAATGCGCACCACACCGTGATGTTTTTCTCACTGCTACTAGTGAATCTAATGTAACACACACCCATACAGTGCGCACCACCCCGTGATGTTTTTCTCACTCCTACTAGTGAATGTAATGTAACACACACCCATAAAATGCGTACCACCCCGTGATGTTTTTCTCACTCCTACTAGTGAATGTAATGTAACACACACCCATACAATGCGCACCACCCCGTGATGTTTTTCTCACTCCTACTAGTGAATGTAATGTAACACACACCCATACAATGCGCACCACCCCGTGAAGTTTTTCTCACTCCTACTAGTGAATCCAATGTAAGACACACCCATACAATGCGCACCACCCCGTGATGTTTTTCTCACTGCTACTAGTGAATCCAATGTAACACACACCCATACAATGCGCACCACCCCGTGATGTTTTTCTCACTCCTACTAGTGAATCTAATGTAACACACACCCATACAATGCGCACCACCCCGTGATGTTTTTCTCACTGCGACTAGTGAATCTAATGTAACACACACCCATACAATGCGCACCACCCCGTGATGTTTTTCTCACTGCTACTAGTGAATGTAATGTAACACACACCCATACAATGCGCACCACCCCGTGATGTTTTTCTCACTGCTACTAGTGAATCTAATGTAACAGACACCCATACAATGCGCACCACCCCGTGATGTTTTTCTCACTCCTACTAGTGAATGTAATGTAACACACACCCATACAATGCGCACCACCCCGTGATGTTTTTCTCAATCCTACTAGTGAATGTAATGTAACACACACCCATACAATGCGCTCCACGCCGTGATGTTTTTCTCACTCCTACTAGTTTATCCAATGTAACACACACCCATACAATGCGCACCACCCCGTGATGTTTTTCTCACTCCTACTAGTGAATCCAATGTAACACACACCCATACAATGTGCACCACCCCGTGATGGTTTTCTCACTCCTACTAGTGAATGTAATGTAACACACACCCATACAATGCGCACCACCCCGTGACGTTTTTCTCACTGCTACTAGTGAATCCAATGTAACACACACCCATACAATGCGCACCACCCCGTGATGTTTTTCTAACTGCTACTAGTGAATCTAATGTAACACACACCCATACAATGCGCACCACCCCGTGATGTTTTTCTCTCTGCTACTAGTGAATCTAATGTAACACACACCCATACAATGCGCACCACCCCGTGATGTTTTTCTCACTCCTACTAGTGAATGTAATGTAACACACACCCATACAATGCGCACCACCCCGTGATGTTTTTCTCACTCCTACTAGTGAATGTAATGTAACACACACCCATACAATGCGCACCACCCCGTGATGTTTTTCTCACTCCTACTAGTGAATCCAATGTAACACACACCCATACAATGCGCACCACCCCGTGATGGTTTTCTCACTCCTAATAGTGAATCCAATGTAACACACACCCATACAATGCGCACCACCCCGTGATGTTTTTCTCACTCCTACTAGTGAATCCAATGTAACACACACCCATACAATGCGCACCACCCCGTGATGTTTTTCTCACTCCTACTAGTGAATCCAATGTAACACACACCCATACAATGCGCACCACCCCGTGATGTTTTTCTCACTCCTACTAGTGAATCCAATGTAACACACACCCATACAATGCGCACCACCCCGTGATGTTTTTCTCACTGCTACTAGTGAATCTAATGTAACACACACCCATACAATGCGCACCACCCCGTGATGTTTTTCTCACTGCTACTAGTGAATCTAATGTAACACACACCCATACAATGCGCACCACCCCGTGATTTTTTTCTCACTGCTACTAGTGAATGTAATGTAACACACACCCATACAATGCGCACCACCCCGTGATGTTTTTCTCAATCCTACTAGTGAATGTAATGTAACACACACCCATACAATGCGCACCACCCCGTGATGTTTTTCTCACTCCTACTAGTGAATGTAATGTAACACACACCCATACAATGCGCACCACCCCGTGATGTTTTTCTCAATCCTACTAGTGAATGTATGTAACACAAACCCATACAATGCGCACGACCCCGTGTTGTTTTTCTCACTGCTACTAGTGAATGTAATGTAACACACACCCATACAATGCGCACCACCCCGTGATATTTTTCTCACTGCTACTAGTGAATCTAATGTAACACACACCCATACAATGCGCACCACCCCGTGATGTTTTTCTCACTCCTACTAGTGAATGTAATGTAACACACACCCATACAATGCGCACCACCCCGTGATGTTTTTCTCACTCCAGTAGTGAATCCAATGTAACACACACCCAAACAATGCGCACCACCCCGTGATGTTTTTCTCACTCCTACTAGTGAATCCAATGTAACACACACCCATACAATGCGCACCACCCCGTGATGTTTCTCTCACTGCTACTAGTGAATCTAATGTAACACACACCCATACAATGCGCACCACCCCGTGATGTTTTTCTCACTGCTAGTAGTGAATCTAATGTAACACACACCCATACAATGCGCACCACCCCTTGATGTTTTTCTCACTGCTACTAGTGAATCTAATGTAACACACACCCATACAATGCGCACCACCCCGTGATGTTTTTCTCACTCCTAATTGTGAATCTAATGTAACACACACCCATACAATGCGCACCACCCCTTGATGTTTTTCTCACTGCTACTAGTGAATCTAATGTAACACACACCCATACAATGCGCACCACCCCGTGATGTTTTTCTCACTCCTAATTGTGAATCTAATGTAACACACACCCATACAATGCGCACCACCCCGTGATGTTTTTCTCACTGCTACTAGTGAATGTAATGTAACACACACCCATACAATGCGCACCACCCCGTGATGTTTTTCTCACTGCTACTAGTGAATGTAATGTAACACACACCCATACAATGCGCACCACCCCGTGATGTTTTTCTCACTGCTACTAGTGAATCTAATGTAACACACACCCATACAATGCGCACCACCCCGTGATGTTTTTCTCACTGCTACTAGTGAATCTAATGTAACACACACCCATACAATGCGCACCACCCCGTGATAGTTTTCTCAATCCTACTAGTGAATGTATGTAACACACACCCATACAATGCGAACCACCCAGTGTTGTTTTTCTCACTGCTACTAGTGAATGTAATGTAACACACACCCATACAATGCGCACCACCCCGTGATGTTTTTCTCACTGCTACTAGTGAATCTAATGTAACACACACCCATACAATGCGCACCACCCCGTGATGTTTTTCTCACTCCTACTAGTGACTGTAATGTAACACACACCCATACAATGCGAACCACCCCGTGATGTTTTTCTCACTCCTACTAGTGAACCAATGTAACACACACCCATACAATGCGCACCACCCCGTGATGTTTTTCTCACTCCTACTAGTGAATCCAATGTAACACACACCCATACAATGCGCACCACCCCGTGATGGTTTTCTCACTCCTAATAGTGAATCCAATGTAACACACACCCATACAATGCCCACCACCCCGTGATGTTTTTCTCACTCCTACTAGTGAATCCAATGTAACACACACCCATACAATGCGCACCACCCCGTGATGTTTTTCTCACTCCTACTAGTGAATCCAATGTAACACACACCCATACAATGCGCACCACCCCGTGATGTTTTTCTCACTGCTACTAGTGAATCCAATGTAACACACACCCATACAATGCGCACCACCCCGTGATGTTTTTCTCACTGCTATTAGTGAATCTAATGTAACACACACCCATACAATGCGCACCACCCCGTGATGTTTTTCTCACTGCTACTAGTGAATGTAATGTAACACACACCCATACAATGCGCACCACCCCGTGATGTTTTTCTCACTGCTACTAGTGAATGTAATGTAACACACACCCATACAATGCGCACCACCCCGTGATGTTTTTCTCACTGCTACTAGTGAATGTAATGTAACACACACCCATACAATGCGCACCACCCCGTGATGTTTTTCTCACTCCTACTAGTGAATGTAATGTAACACACACCCATACAATGCGCACCACCCCGTGATGTTTTTCTCACTGCTACTAGTGAATGTAATGTAACACACACCCATACAGTGCGCACCACCCCGTGATGTTTTTCTCACTGCTACTAGTGAATCTAATGTAACACACACCCATACAGTGCGCACCACCCCGTGATGTTTTTCTCACTCCTACTAGTGAATGTAATGTAACACACACCCATACAATGCGCACCACCCCGTGATGTTTTTCTCAATCCTACTAGTGAATGTAATGTAACACACACCCATACAATGCGCACCACCCCGTGATGTTTTTCTCACTCCTACTAGTGAATCCAATGTAACACACACCCATACAATGCGCACCACCCCGTGAGGTTTTTCTCACTCCTACTAGTGAATCCAATGTAACACACACCCATACAATGCGCACCACCCCGTGAGGTTTTTCTCACTCCTACTAGTGAATCCAATGTAACACACACCCATACAATGCGCACCACCCTGTGAGGTTTTTCTCACTCCTACTAGTGAATGTAATGTAACACACACCCATACAATGCGCACCACCCCGTGATGTTTTTCTCACTCCTACTAGTGAATTTAATGTAACACACACCCATACAATGCGCACCACCCCGTGATGTTTTTCTCACTCCTACTAGTGAATCTAATGTAACACACACCCATACAATATGCACCACCCCGTGATGTTTTTCTCACTCCTACTAGTGAATGTAATGTAACACACACCCATACAATGCGCACCACCCCGTGATGTTTTTCTCACTCCTACTAGTGAATCCAATGTAACACACACCCATACAATGCGCACCACCCCGTGATGTTTTTCTCACTCCTACTAGTGAATCCAATGTAACACACACCCATACAATGCGCACCACCCCGTGATGTTTTTCTCACTGCTACTAGTGAATGTAATGTAACACACACCCATACAATGCGCACCACCCCGTGATGTTTTTCTCACTGCTACTAGTGAATCTAATGTAACACACACCCATACAATGCGCACCACCCCGTGATGTTTTTCTCACTCCTACTAGTGAATGTAATGTAACACACACCCATACAATGCGCACCACCCCGTGATGTTTTTCTCACTGCTACTAGTGAATCTAATGTAACACACACCCATACAATGCGCACCACCCCGTGATGGTTTTCTCACTCCTACTAGTGAATGTAATGTAACACACACCCATACAATGCGCACCACCCCGTGATGTTTTTCTCACTGCTACTAGTGAATCTAATGTAACACACACCCATACAATGCGCACCACCCCGTGATGTTTGTCTCACTGCTACTAGTGAATCTAATGTAACACAGACCCATACAATGCGCACCACCCCGTGATGTTTTTCTCACTCCTACTAGTGAATCCAATGTAACACACACCCATACAATGCGCACCACCCCGTGATGTTTTTCTCACTGCTACTAGTGAATGTAATGTAACACACACCCATACAATGCGCACCACCCCGTGATGTTTTTCTCACTGCTACTAGTGAATCTAATGTAACACACACCCATACAATGCGCACCACCCCGTGATGTTTTTCTCACTCCTACTAGTGAATGTAATGTAACACACACCCATAAAATGCGCACCACCCCGTGATGGTTTTCTCACTCCTACTAGTGAATGTAATGTAACACACACCCATACAATGCGCACCACCCCGTGATGTTTTTCTCACTGCTACTAGTGAATCTAATGTAACACACACCCATACAATGCGCACCACCCCGTGATGTTTGTCTCACTGCTACTAGTGAATCTAATGTAACACACACCCATAAAATGCGCACCACCCCGTGATGTTTCTCTCACTGCTACTAGTGAATCTAATGTAACACACACCCATACAATGCGCACCACCCCGTGATGTTTTTCTCACTGCTACTAGTGAATGTAATGTAACACACACCCATACAATGCGCACCACCCCGTGATGTTTCTCTCACTGCTACTAGTGAATCTAATGTAACACACACCCATACAATGCGCACCACCCCTTGATGTTTTTCTCACTGCTACTAGTGAATCTAATGTAACACACACCCATACAATGCGCACCACCCCGTGATGTTTTTCTCACTCCTACTTGTGAATCTAATGTAACACACACCCATACAATGCGCACCACCCCGTGATGTTTTTCTCACTGCTACTAGTGAATGTAATGTAACACACACCCATACAATGCGCACCACCCCGTGATGTTTTTCTCACTGCTACTAGTGAATGTAATGTAACACACACCCATACAATGCGCACCACCCCGTGATGTTTTTCTCACTGCTACTAGTGAATGTAATGTAACACACACCCATACAATGCGCACCACCCCGTGATGTTTTTCTCACTGCGACTAGTGAATCCAATGTAACACACACCCATACAATGCGCACCACCCCGTGATGTTTTTCGCACTGCTACTAGTGAATCTAATGTAACACACACCCATACAATGCGCACCACCCCGTGATGTTTTTCTCACTGCTACTAGTGAATGTAATGTAACACACACCCATACAATGCGCACCACCCCGTGATGATTTTCTCACTGCTACTAGTGAATGTAATGTAACACACACCCATACAATGCGCACCACCCCGTGATGTTTTTCTCACTGCTACTAGTGAATGTAATGTAACACACACCCATACAATGCGCACCACCCCGTGATGTTTTTCTCACTCCTACTAGTGAATGTAATGTAACACACACCCATACAATGCGCACCACCACGTGATGTTTTTCTCACTGCTACTAGTGAATGTAATGTAACACACACCCATACAGTGCGCACCACCCCGTGATGTTTTTCTCACTGCTACTAGTGAATCTAATGTAACACACACCCATACAGTGCGCACCACCCCGTGATGTTTTTCTCACTCCTACTAGTGAATGTAATGTAACACACACACATACAATGCGCACCACCCCGTGATGTTTTTCTCAATCCTACTAGTGAATGTAATGTAACACACACCCATACAATGCGCACCACAACGTGATGTTTTTCTCACTCCTACTAGTGAATCCAATGTAACACACACCCATACAATGCGCACCACCCCGTGATGTTTTTCTCACTCCTACTAGTGAATCCAATGTAACACACACCCATACAATGCGCACCACCCCGTGAGGTTTTTCTCACTCCTACTAGTGAATCCAATGTAACACACACCCATACAATGCGCACCACCCTGTGAGGTTTTTGTCACTCCTACTAGTGAATGTAATGTAACACACACCCATACAATGCGCACCACCCCGTGATGTTTTTCTCACTCCTACTAGTGAATTTAATGTAACACACACCCATACAATGCGCACCACCCCGTGATGTTTTTCTCACTCCTACTAGTGAATGTAATGTAACACACACCCATACAATACGCACCACCCCGTGATGTTTTTCTCACTCCTACTAGTGAATGTAATGTAACACACACCCATACAATGCGCACCACCCCGTGATGTTTTTCTCACTCCTACTAGTGAATCCAATGTAACACACACCCATACAATGCACACCACCCCGTGATGTTTTTCTCACTCCTACTAGTGAATCCAATGTAACACACACCCATACAATGCGCACCACCCCGTGATGTTTTTCTCACTGCTACTAGTGAATGTAATGTAACACACACCCATACAATGCGCACCACCCCGTGATGTTTTTCTCACTGCTACTAGTGAATCTAATGTAACACACACCCATACAATGCGCACCACCCCGTGATGTTTTTCTCACTCCTACTAGTGAATGTAATGTAACACACACCCATACAATGCGCACCACCCCGTGATGTTTTTCTCACTCCTACTAGTGAATCCAATGTAACACACACCCATACAATGCGCACCACCCCGTGATGGTTTTCTCACTCCTAATAGTGAATCCAATGTAACACACACCCATACAATGCGCACCACCCCGTGATGTTTTTCTCACTCCTACTAGTGAATCCAATGTAACACACACCCATACAATGCGCACCACCCCGTGATGTTTTTCTCACTCCTACTAGTGAATCCAATGTAACACACACCCATACAATGCGCACCACCCCGTGATGTTTTTCTCACTCCTACTAGTGAATCCAATGTAACACACACCCATACAATGCGCACCACCCCGTGATGTTTTTCTCACTGCTACTAGTGAATCTAATGTAACACACACCCATACAATGCGCACCACCCCGTGATGTTTTTCTCACTGCTACTAGTGAATCTAATGTAACACACACCCATACAATGCGCACCACCCCGTGATTTTTTTCTCACTGCTACTAGTGAATGTAATGTAACACACACCCATACAATGCGCACCACCCCGTGATGTTTTTCTCAATCCTACTAGTGAATGTAATGTAACACACACCCATACAATGCGCACCACCCCGTGATGTTTTTCTCACTCCTACTAGTGAATGTAATGTAACACACACCCATACAATGCGCACCACCCCGTGATGTTTTTCTCAATCCTACTAGTGAATGTATGTAACACAAACCCATACAATGCGCACGACCCCGTGTTGTTTTTTTCACTGCTACTAGTGAATGTAATGTAACACACACCCATACAATGCGCACCACCCCGTGATATTTTTCTCACTGCTACTAGTGAATCTAATGTAACACACACCCATACAATGCGCACCACCCCGTGATGTTTTTCTCACTCCTACTAGTGAATGTAATGTAACACACACCCATACAATGCGCACCACCCCGTGATGTTTTTCTCACTCCAGTAGTGAATCCAATGTAACACACACCCAAACAATGCGCACCACCCCGTGATGTTTTTCTCACTCCTACTAGTGAATCCAATGTAACACACACCCATACAATGCGCACCACCCCGTGATGTTTCTCTCACTGCTACTAGTGAATCTAATGTAACACACACCCATACAATGCGCACCACCCCGTGATGTTTTTCTCACTGCTAGTAGTGAATCTAATGTAACACACACCCATACAATGCGCACCACCCCTTGATGTTTTTCTCACTGCTACTAGTGAATCTAATGTAACACACACCCATACAATGCGCACCACCCCGTGATGTTTTTCTCACTCCTAATTGTGAATCTAATGTAACACACACCCATACAATGCGCACCACCCCTTGATGTTTTTCTCACTGCTACTAGTGAATCTAATGTAACACACACCCATACAATGCGCACCACCCCGTGATGTTTTTCTCACTCCTAATTGTGAATCTAATGTAACACACACCCATACAATGCGCACCACCCCGTGATGTTTTTCTCACTGCTACTAGTGAATGTAATGTAACACACACCCATACAATGCGCACCACCCCGTGATGTTTTTCTCACTGCTACTAGTGAATGTAATGTAACACACACCCATACAATGCGCACCACCCCGTGATGTTTTTCTCACTGCTACTAGTGAATCTAATGTAACACACACCCATACAATGCGCACCACCCCGTGATGTTTTTCTCACTGCTACTAGTGAATCTAATGTAACACACACCCATACAATGCGCACCACCCCGTGATAGTTTTCTCAATCCTACTAGTGAATGTATGTAACACACACCCATACAATGCGAACCACCCAGTGTTGTTTTTCTCACTGCTACTAGTGAATGTAATGTAACACACACCCATACAATGCGCACCACCCCGTGATGTTTTTCTCACTGCTACTAGTGAATCTAATGTAACACACACCCATACAATGCGCACCACCCCGTGATGTTTTTCTCACTCCTACTAGTGACTGTAATGTAACACACACCCATACAATGCGAACCACCCCGTGATGTTTTTCTCACTCCTACTAGTGAACCAATGTAACACACACCCATACAATGCGCACCACCCCGTGATGTTTTTCTCACTCCTACTAGTGAATCCAATGTAACACACACCCATACAATGCGCACCACCCCGTGATGGTTTTCTCACTCCTAATAGTGAATCCAATGTAACACACACCCATACAATGCCCACCACCCCGTGATGTTTTTCTCACTCCTACTAGTGAATCCAATGTAACACACACCCATACAATGCGCACCACCCCGTGATGTTTTTCTCACTCCTACTAGTGAATCCAATGTAACACACACCCATACAATGCGCACCACCCCGTGATGTTTTTCTCACTGCTACTAGTGAATCCAATGTAACACACACCCATACAATGCGCACCACCCCGTGATGTTTTTCTCACTGCTATTAGTGAATCTAATGTAACACACACCCATACAATGCGCACCACCCCGTGATGTTTTTCTCACTGCTACTAGTGAATGTAATGTAACACACACCCATACAATGCGCACCACCCCGTGATGTTTTTCTCACTGCTACTAGTGAATGTAATGTAACACACACCCATACAATGCGCACCACCCCGTGATGTTTTTCTCACTGCTACTAGTGAATGTAATGTAACACACACCCATACAATGCGCACCACCCCGTGATGTTTTTCTCACTCCTACTAGTGAATGTAATGTAACACACACCCATACAATGCGCACCACCCCGTGATGTTTTTCTCACTGCTACTAGTGAATGTAATGTAACACACACCCATACAGTGCGCACCACCCCGTGATGTTTTTCTCACTGCTACTAGTGAATCTAATGTAACACACACCCATACAGTGCGCACCACCCCGTGATGTTTTTCTCACTCCTACTAGTGAATGTAATGTAACACACACCCATACAATGCGCACCACCCCGTGATGTTTTTCTCAATCCTACTAGTGAATGTAATGTAACACACACCCATACAATGCGCACCACCCCGTGATGTTTTTCTCACTCCTACTAGTGAATCCAATGTAACACACACCCATACAATGCGCACCACCCCGTGAGGTTTTTCTCACTCCTACTAGTGAATCCAATGTAACACACACCCATACAATGCGCACCACCCCGTGAGGTTTTTCTCACTCCTACTAGTGAATCCAATGTAACACACACCCATACAATGCGCACCACCCTGTGAGGTTTTTCTCACTCCTACTAGTGAATGTAATGTAACACACACCCATACAATGCGCACCACCCCGTGATGTTTTTCTCACTCCTACTAGTGAATTTAATGTAACACACACCCATACAATGCGCACCACCCCGTGATGTTTTTCTCACTCCTACTAGTGAATCTAATGTAACACACACCCATACAATATGCACCACCCCGTGATGTTTTTCTCACTCCTACTAGTGAATGTAATGTAACACACACCCATACAATGCGCACCACCCCGTGATGTTTTTCTCACTCCTACTAGTGAATCCAATGTAACACACACCCATACAATGCGCACCACCCCGTGATGTTTTTCTCACTCCTACTAGTGAATCCAATGTAACACACACCCATACAATGCGCACCACCCCGTGATGTTTTTCTCACTGCTACTAGTGAATGTAATGTAACACACACCCATACAATGCGCACCACCCCGTGATGTTTTTCTCACTGCTACTAGTGAATCTAATGTAACACACACCCATACAATGCGCACCACCCCGTGATGTTTTTCTCACTCCTACTAGTGAATGTAATGTAACACACACCCATACAATGCGCACCACCCCGTGATGTTTTTCTCACTGCTACTAGTGAATCTAATGTAACACACACCCATACAATGCGCACCACCCCGTGATGGTTTTCTCACTCCTACTAGTGAATGTAATGTAACACACACCCATACAATGCGCACCACCCCGTGATGTTTTTCTCACTGCTACTAGTGAATCTAATGTAACACACACCCATACAATGCGCACCACCCCGTGATGTTTGTCTCACTGCTACTAGTGAATCTAATGTAACACAGACCCATACAATGCGCACCACCCCGTGATGTTTTTCTCACTCCTACTAGTGAATCCAATGTAACACACACCCATACAATGCGCACCACCCCGTGATGTTTTTCTCACTGCTACTAGTGAATGTAATGTAACACACACCCATACAATGCGCACCACCCCGTGATGTTTTTCTCACTGCTACTAGTGAATCTAATGTAACACACACCCATACAATGCGCACCACCCCGTGATGTTTTTCTCACTCCTACTAGTGAATGTAATGTAACACACACCCATAAAATGCGCACCACCCCGTGATGGTTTTCTCACTCCTACTAGTGAATGTAATGTAACACACACCCATACAATGCGCACCACCCCGTGATGTTTTTCTCACTGCTACTAGTGAATCTAATGTAACACACACCCATACAATGCGCACCACCCCGTGATGTTTGTCTCACTGCTACTAGTGAATCTAATGTAACACACACCCATAAAATGCGCACCACCCCGTGATGTTTCTCTCACTGCTACTAGTGAATCTAATGTAACACACACCCATACAATGCGCACCACCCCGTGATGTTTTTCTCACTGCTACTAGTGAATGTAATGTAACACACACCCATACAATGCGCACCACCCCGTGATGTTTCTCTCACTGCTACTAGTGAATCTAATGTAACACACACCCATACAATGCGCACCACCCCTTGATGTTTTTCTCACTGCTACTAGTGAATCTAATGTAACACACACCCATACAATGCGCACCACCCCGTGATGTTTTTCTCACTCCTACTTGTGAATCTAATGTAACACACACCCATACAATGCGCACCACCCCGTGATGTTTTTCTCACTGCTACTAGTGAATGTAATGTAACACACACCCATACAATGCGCACCACCCCGTGATGTTTTTCTCACTGCTACTAGTGAATGTAATGTAACACACACCCATACAATGCGCACCACCCCGTGATGTTTTTCTCACTGCTACTAGTGAATGTAATGTAACACACACCCATACAATGCGCACCACCCCGTGATGTTTTTCTCACTGCGACTAGTGAATCCAATGTAACACACACCCATACAATGCGCACCACCCCGTGATGTTTTTCGCACTGCTACTAGTGAATCTAATGTAACACACACCCATACAATGCGCACCACCCCGTGATGTTTTTCTCACTGCTACTAGTGAATGTAATGTAACACACACCCATACAATGCGCACCACCCCGTGATGATTTTCTCACTGCTACTAGTGAATGTAATGTAACACACACCCATACAATGCGCACCACCCCGTGATGTTTTTCTCACTGCTACTAGTGAATGTAATGTAACACACACCCATACAATGCGCACCACCCCGTGATGTTTTTCTCACTCCTACTAGTTAATGTAATGTAACACACACCCATACAATGCGCACCACCACGTGATGTTTTTCTCACTGCTACTAGTGAATGTAATGTAACACACACCCATACAGTGCGCACCACCCCGTGATGTTTTTCTCACTGCTACTAGTGAATCTAATGTAACACACACCCATACAGTGCGCACCACCCCGTGATGTTTTTCTCACTCCTACTAGTGAATGTAATGTAACACACACACATACAATGCGCACCACCCCGTGATGTTTTTCTCAATCCTACTAGTGAATGTAATGTAACACACACCCATACAATGCGCACCACAACGTGATGTTTTTCTCACTCCTACTAGTGAATCCAATGTAACACACACCCATACAATGCGCACCACCCCGTGATGTTTTTCTCACTCCTACTAGTGAATCCAATGTAACACACACCCATACAATGCGCACCACCCCGTGAGGTTTTTCTCACTCCTACTAGTGAATCCAATGTAACACACACCCATACAATGCGCACCACCCTGTGAGGTTTTTGTCACTCCTACTAGTGAATGTAATGTAACACACACCCATACAATGCGCACCACCCCGTGATGTTTTTCTCACTCCTACTAGTGAATTTAATGTAACACACACCCATACAATGCGCACCACCCCGTGATGTTTTTCTCACTCCTACTAGTGAATGTAATGTAACACACACCCATACAATACGCACCACCCCGTGATGTTTTTCTCACTCCTACTAGTGAATGTAATGTAACACACACCCATACAATGCGCACCACCCCGTGATGTTTTTCTCACTCCTACTAGTGAATCCAATGTAACACACACCCATACAATGCACACCACCCCGTGATGTTTTTCTCACTCCTACTAGTGAATCCAATGTAACACACACCCATACAATGCGCACCACCCCGTGATGTTTTTCTCACTGCTACTAGTGAATGTAATGTAACACACACCCATACAATGCGCACCACCCCGTGATGTTTTTCTCACTGCTACTAGTGAATCTAATGTAACACACACCCATACAATGCGCACCACCCCGTGATGTTTTTCTCACTCCTACTAGTGAATGTAATGTAACACACACCCATAAAATGCGCACCACCCCGTGATGGTTTTCTCACTCCTACTAGTGAATGTAATGTAACACACACCCATACAATGCGCACCACCCCGTGATGTTTTTCTCACTGCTACTAGTGAATCTAATGTAACACACACCCATACAATGCGCACCACCCCGTGATGTTTGTCTCACTGCTACTAGTGAATCTAATGTAACACACACCCATACAATGCGCACCACCCGGTGATGTTTCTCTCACTGCTACTAGTGAATCTAATGTAACACACACCCATACAATGCGCACCACCCCGTGATGTTTTTCTCACTGCTACTAGTGAATGTAATGTAACACACACCCATACAATGCGCACCACCCCGTGATGTTTTTCTCACTCCTACTAGTGAATCCAATGTAACACACACCCATACAATGCGCACCACCCCGTGATGTTTTTCTCACTCCTACTAGTGAATCCAATGTAACACACACCCATACAATGCGCACCACCCCGTGATGTTTTTCTCACTGCTACTAGTGAATGTAATGTAACACACACCCATACAATGCGCACCACCCCGTGATGTTTTTCTCACTGCTACTAGTGAATCTAATGTAACACACACCCATACAATGCGCACCACCCCGTGATATTTTTCTCCCTCCTACTAGTGAATGTAATGTAACACACACCCATAAAATGCGCACCACCCCGTGATGGTTTTCTCACTCCTACTAGTGAATGTAATGTAACACACACCCATACAATGCGCACCACCCCGTGATGTTTTTCTCACTGCTACTAGTGAATCTAATGTAACACACACCCATACAATGCGCACCACCCCGTGATGTTTGTCTCACTGCTACTAGTGAATCTAATGTAACACACACCCATACAATGCGCACCACCCGGTGATGTTTCTCTCACTGCTACTAGTGAATCTAATGTAACACACACCCATACAATGCGCACCACCCCGTGATGTTTTTCTCACTGCTACTAGTGAATGTAATGTAACACACACCCATACAATGCGCACCACCCCGTGATGTTTCTCTCACTGCTACTAGTGAATCTAATGTAACACACACCCATACAATGCGCACCACCCCTTGATGTTTTTCTCACTGCTACTAGTGAATCTAATGTAACACACACCCGTACAATGCGCACCACCCCGTGATGTTTTTCTCACTCCTACTTGTGAATCTAATGTAACACACACCCATACAATGCGCACCACCCCGTGATGTTTTTCTCACTGCTACTAGTAAATGTAATGTAACACACACCCATACAATGCGCACCACCCCGTGATGTTTTTCTCACTGCTACTAGTGAATGTAATGTAACACACACCCATACAATGCGCACCACCCCGTGATGTTTTTCTCACTGCTACTAGTGAATGTAATGTAACACACACCCATACAATGCGCACCACCCCGTGATGGTTTTCTCACTGCTACTAGTGAATCTAATGTAACACACACCCATACAATGCGCACCACCCCGTGATGTTTTTCTCACTCCTACTAGTGAATGTAATGTAACACACACCCATACAATGCGCACCACCCCGTGATGTTTTTCTCACTCCTACTAGTGAATGTAATGTAACACACACCCATACAATGCGCACCACCCCGTGATGTTTTTCTCACTCCTACTAGTGAATCCAATGTAACACACACCCATACAATGCGCACCACCCCGTGATGTTTTTCTCACTCCTACTATTGAATCCAATGTAACACACACCCATACAATGCGCACCACCCCGTGATGTTTTTCTCACTCCTACTAGTGAATCTAATGTAACACACACCCATACAATGCGCACCACCCCGTGATGTTTTTCTCACTGCTACTAGTGAATCTAATGTAACACACACCCATACAATGCGCACCACCCCGTGATGTTTTTCTCACTGCTACTAGTGAATCTAATGTAACACACACCCATACAATGCGCACCACCCCGTGATGTTTTTCTCACTGCTACTAGTGAATCTAATATAACACACACCCATACAATGCGCACCACCCCGTGATGTTTTTCTCACTCCTACTAGTGAATGTAATGTAACACACACCCATACAATGCGCACTACCCCGTGATGGTTTTCTCACTCCTACTATTGAATGTAATGTAACACACACCCATAAAATGCGCACCACCCCGTGATGTTTTTCTCACTGCTACTAGTGAATCTAATGTAACACACACCCATACAATGCGCACCACCCCGTGATGTTTTTCTCACTGCTACTAGTGAATCTAATGTAACACACACCCATACAATGCGCACCACCCGGTGATGTTTTTCTCACTCCTACTAGTGAATGTAATGTAACACACACCCATACAATGCGCACCACCCCGTGATGTTTTTCTCACTGCTACTAGTGAATGTAATGTAACACACACCCATACAATGCGCACCACCCCGTGATGTTTTTCTCACTCCTACTAGTGAATGTAATGTAACACACACCCATAAAATGCGCACCACCCCGTGATGGTTTTCTCACTCCTACTAGTGAATGTAATGTAACACACACCCATACAATGCGCACCACCCCGTGATGTTTTTCTCACTGCTACTAGTGAATCTAATGTAACACATACCCATACAATGCGCACCACCCCGTGATGTTTGTCTCACTGCTACTAGTGAATCTAATGTAACACACACCCATACAATGCGCACCACCCGGTGATGTTTCTCTCACTGCTACTAGTGAATCTAATGTAACACACACCCATACAATGCGCACCACCCCGTGATGTTTTTCTCACTGCTACTATTGAATCCAATGTAACACACACCCATACAATGCGCACCACCCCGTGATGTTTCTCTCACTGCTACTAGTGAATCTATTGTAACACACACCCATACAATGCGCACCACCCCTTGATGTTTTTCTCACTGCTACTAGTGAATCTAATGTAACACACACCCATACAATGCGCACCACCCCGTGATGTTTTTCTCACTCCTACTTGTGAATCTAATGTAACACACACCCATACAATGCGCACCACCCCGTGATGTTTTTCTCACTGCTACTAGTGAATGTAATGTAACACACACCCATACAATGCGCACCACCCCGTGATGTTTTTCTCACTGCTACTAGTGAATGTAATGTAACACACACCCATACAATGCGCACCACCCCGTGATGTTTTTCTCACTGCTACTAGTGAATGTAATGTAACACACACCCATACAATGCGCACCACCCCGTGATGGTTTTCTCACTGCTACTAGTGAATCTAATGTAACACACACCCATACAATGCGCACCACCCCGTGATGGTTTTCTCACTCCTACTAGTGAATGTAATGTAACACACACCCATACAATGCGCACCACCCCGTGATGTTTTTCTCAATCCTACTAGTGAATGTTTGTAACACACACCCATACAATGCGCACCACCCAGTGTTGTTTTTCTCACTGCTACTTGTGAATGTAATGTAACACACACCCATACAATGCGCACCACCCCGTGATGTTTTTCTCACTGCTACTAGTGAAGCTAATGTAACACACACCCATACAATGCGCACCACCCCGTGATGTTTTTCTCACTCCTACTAGTGAATCTAATGTAACACACACCCATACAATGCGCACCACCCCGTGATGTTTTTCTCACTCCTACTAGTGAATCCAATGTAACACACACCCATACAATGCGCACCACCCCGTGATGTTTTTCTCACTCCTACTATTGAATCCAATGTAACACACACCCATACAATGCGCACCACCCCGTGATGTTTTTCTCACTCCTACTAGTGAATCTAATGTAACACACACCCATACAATGCGCACCACCCCGTGATGTTTTTCTCACTGCTACTAGTGAATCTAATGTAACACACACCCATACAATGCGCACCACCCCGTGATGTTTTTCTCACTGCTACTAGTGAATCTAATGTAACACACACCCATACAATGCGCACCACCCCATGATGTTTTTCTCACTGCTACTAGTGAATCTAATATAACACACACCCATACAATGCGCACCACCCCGTGATGTTTTTCTCACTCCTACTAGTGAATGTAATGTAACACACACCCATACAATGCGCACTACCCCGTGATGGTTTTCTCACTCCTACTATTGAATGTAATGTAACACACACCCATAAAATGCGCACCACCCCGTGATGTTTTTCTCACTGCTACTAGTGAATCTAATGTAACACACACCCATACAATGCGCACCACCCCGTGATGTTTTTCTCACTGCTACTAGTGAATCTAATGTAACACACACCCATACAATGCGCACCACCCGGTGATGTTTTTCTCACTCCTACTAGTGAATGTAATGTAACACACACCAATACAATGCGCACCACCCCGTGATGTTTTTCTCACTGCTACTAGTGAATGTAATGTAACACACACCCATACAATGCGCACCACCCCGTGATGTTTTTCTCACTCCTACTAGTGAATGTAATGTAACACACACCCATAAAATGCGCACCACCCCGTGATGTTTTTCTCACTGCTACTAGTGAATCTAATGTAACACACACCCATACAATGCGCACCACCCCGTGATGTTTTTCTCACTCCTACTAGTGAATGTAATGTAACACACACCCATACAATGCGCACCACCCCGTGATGGTTTTCTCACTCCTACTAGTGAATGTAATGTAACACACACCCATACAATGCGCACCACCCCGTGATGTTTTTCTCACTGCTACTAGTGAATCTAATGTAACACACACCCATACAATGCGCACCACCCCGTGATGTTTGTCTCACTGCTACTAGTGAATCTAATGTAACACACACCCATACAATGCGCACCACCCGGTGATGTTTCTCTCACTGCTACTAGTGAATCTAATGTAACACACACCCATACAATGCGCACCACCCCGTGATGTTTTTCTCACTGCTACTATTGAATCCAATGTAACACACACCCATACAATGCGCACCACCCCGTGATGTTTCTCTCACTGCTACTAGTGAATCTAATGTAACACACACCCATACAATGCGCACCACCCCTTGATGTTTTTCTCACTGCTACTAGTGAATCTAATGTAACACACACCCATACAATGCGCACCACCCCGTGATGTTTTTCTCACTCCTACTTGTGAATCTAATGTAACACACACCCATACAATGCGCACCACCCCGTGATGTTTTTCTCACTGCTACTAGTGAATGTAATGTAACACACACCCATACAATGCGCACCACCCCGTGATGTTTTTCTCACTGCTACTAGTGAATGTAATGTAACACACACCCATACAATGCGCACCACCCCGTGATGTTTTTCTCACTGCTACTAGTGAATGTAATGTAACACACACCCATACAATGCGCACCACCCCGTGATGTTTTTCTCACTGCTACTAGTGAATCTAATGTAACACACACCCATACAATGCGCACCACCCCGTGATGGTTTTCTCACTCCTACTAGTGAATGTAATGTAACACACACCCATACAATGCGCACCACCCCGTGATGTTTTTCTCAATCCTACTAGTGAATGTTTGTAACACACACCCATACAATGCGCACCACCCAGTGTTGTATTTCTCACTGCTACTTGTGAATGTAATGTAACACACACCCATACAATGCGCACCACCCCGTGATGTTTTTCTCACTGCTACTAGTGAAGCTAATGTAACACACACCCATACAATGCGCACCACCCCGTGATGTTTTTCTCACTCCTACTAGTGAATCTAATGTAACACACACCCATACAATGCGCACCACCCCGTGATGTTTTTCTCACTCCTACTAGTGAATCCAATGTAACACACACCCATACAATGCGCACCACCCCGTGATGTTTTTCTCACTCCTACTATTGAATCCAATGTAACACACACCCATACAATGCGCACCACCCCGTGATGTTTTTCTCACTCCTACTAGTGAATCTAATGTAACACACACCCATACAATGCGCACCACCCCGTGATGTTTTTCTCACTGGTACTAGTGAATCTAATGTAACACACACCCATACAATGCGCACCACCCCGTGATGTTTTTCTCACTGCTACTAGTGAATCTAATGTAACACACACCCATACAATGCGCACCACCCCGTGATGTTTTTCTCACTGCTACTAGTGAATCTAATATAACACACACCCATACAATGCGCACCACCCCGTGATGTTTTTCTCACTCCTACTAGTGAATGTAATGTAACACACACCCATACAATGCGCACTACCCCGAGATGGTTTTCTCACTCCTACTAGTGAATGTAATGTAACACACACCCATACAATGCGCACCACCCCGTGATGTTTTTCTCAATCCTACTAGTGAATGTTTGTAACACACACCCATACAATGCGCACCACCCAGTGTTGTTTTTCTCACTGCTACTTGTGAATGTAATGTAACACACACCCATACAATGCGCACCACCCCGTGATGTTTTTCTCACTGCTACTAGTGAAGCTAATGTAACACACACCCATACAATGCGCACCACCCCGTGATGTTTTTCTCACTCCTACTAGTGAATCTAATGTAACACACACCCATACAATGCGCACCACCCCGTGATGTTTTTCTCACTGCTACTAGTGAATCTAATGTAACACACACCCATACAATGCGCACCACCCCGTGATGTTTTTCTCACTGCTACTAGTGAATCTAATGTAACACACACCCATACAATGCGCACAACCCCGTGATGTTTTTCTCACTCCTACTAGTGAATGTAATGTAACACACACCCATACAATGCGCACCACCCCGTGATGTTTTCTCACTGCTACTAGTGAATGTAATGTAACACACACCCATACAATGCGCACCACCCCGTGATGTTTTTCTCACTCCTACTAGTGAATCCAATGTAACACACACCCATACAATGCGCACCACCCCGTGATGGTTTTCTCACTCCTACTAGTGAATCCAATGTAACACACACCAATACAATGCGCACCACCCCGTGATGTTTTTCTCACTCCTACTAGTGAATCCAATGTAACACACACCCATACAATGCGCACCACCCCGTGATGTTTTTCTCACTCCTACTAGTGAATCCAATGTAACACACACCCATACAATGCGCACCACCCCGTGATGTTTTTCTCACTCCTACTAGTGAATCCAATGTAACACACACCCATACAATGCGCACCACCCCGTGATGTTTTTCTCACTGCTACTAGTGAATCTAATGTAACACACACCCATACAATGCGCACCACCCCGTGATGTTTTTCTCACTGCTACTAGTGAATCTAATGTAACACACACCCATACAATGCGCACCACCCCGTGATGTTTTTCTCACTGATACTAGTGTATCTAACGTAACACACAACCATACAATGCGCACCACCCCGTGATGTTTTTTTCACTGCTACTAGTGAATGTAATATAACACACACCCATACAATGCGCACCACCCCGTGATGTTTTTCTCACTGCTACTAGTGAATGTAATGTAACACACACCCATACAATGCGCACCACCCCGTGATGTTTTTCTCACTGCTACTAGTGAATGTAATGTAACACACACCCATACAATGCGCACCACCCCGTGATGGTTTTGTCACTGCTACTAGTGAATCTAATGTAACACACACCCATACAATGCGCACCACCCCGTGATGTTTTTCTCACTCCTACTAGTGAATGTAATGTAACACACACCCATACAATGCGCACCACCCCGTGATGTTTTTCTCAATCCTACTAGTGAATCTAATGTAACACACACCCATACAATGCGCACCACCCAGTGTTGTTTTTCTCACTGCTACTTGTGAATGTAATGTAACACACACCCATACAATGCGCACCACCCCGTGATGTTTTTCTCACTGCTACTAGTGAAGCTAATGTAAAACACACCCATACAATGCGCACCACCCCGTGATGTTTTTCTCACTGCTACTAGTGAATCTAATGTAACACACACCCATACAATGCGCACCACCCCGTGATGTTTTTCTCACTGCTACTAGTGAATCTAATGTAACACACACCCATACAATGCGCACCACCCCGTGATGTTTTTCTCACTGCTACTAGTGAATCTAATATAACACACACCCATACAATGCGCACCACCCCGTGATGTTTTTCTCACTCCTACTAGTGAATGTAATGTAACACACACCCATACAATGCGCACCACCCCGTGATGGTTTTCTCACTCCTACTATTGAATGTAATGTAACACACACCCATAAAATGCGCACCACCCCGTGATGTTTTTCTCACTG
Source organism: Cavia porcellus (assembly GCF_034190915.1). NCBI lineage: Eukaryota > Metazoa > Chordata > Mammalia > Rodentia > Caviidae > Cavia > Cavia porcellus. The sequence continues at coordinate 6,129 of NW_026947885.1, read as the reverse complement.
CTACTAGTGAATCTAATGTAACACACACCCATACAATGCGCACCACCCCGTGATGGTTTTCTCACTCCTACTATTGAATGTAATGTAACACACACCCATAAAATGCGCACCACCCCGTGATGTTTTTCTCACTGCTACTAGTGAATCTAATGTAACACACACCCATACAATGCGCACCACCCCGTGATGTTTTTCTCACTGCTACTAGTGAATCTAATGTAACACACACCCATACAATGCGCACCACCCGGTGATGTTTTTCTCACTCCTACTAGTGAATGTAATGTAACACACACCCATACAATGCGCACCACCCCGTGATGTTTTTCTCACTGCTACTAGTGAATGTAATGTAACACACACCCATACAATGCGCACCACCCCGTGATGTTTTTCTCACTCCTACTAGTGAATGTAATGTAACACACACCCATAAAATGCGCACCACCCCGTGATGGTTTTCTCACTCCTACTAGTGAATGTAATGTAACACACACCCATACAATGCGCACCACCCCGTGATGTTTTTCTCACTGCTACTAGTGAATCTAATGTAACACATACCCATACAATGCGCACCACCCCGTGATGTTTGTCTCACTGCTACTAGTGAATCTAATGTAACACACACCCATACAATGCGCACCACCCGGTGATGTTTCTCTCACTGCTACTAGTGAATCTAATGTAACACACACCCATACAATGCGCACCACCCCGTGATGTTTTTCTCACTGCTACTATTGAATCCAATGTAACACACACCCATACAATGCGCACCACCCCGTGATGTTTCTCTCACTGCTACTAGTGAATCTATTGTAACACACACCCATACAATGCGCACCACCCCTTGATGTTTTTCTCACTGCTACTAGTGAATCTAATGTAACACACACCCATACAATGCGCACCACCCCGTGATGTTTTTCTCACTCCTACTTGTGAATCTAATGTAACACACACCCATACAATGCGCACCACCCGTGATGTTTTTCTCACTGCTACTAGTGAATGTAATGTAACACACACCCATACAATGCGCACCACCCCGTGATGTTTTTCTCACTGCTACTAGTGAATGTAATGTAACACACACCCATACAATGCGCACCACCCCATGATGTTTTTCTCACTGCTACTAGTGAATGTAATGTAACACACACCCATACAATGCGCACCACCCCGTGATGGTTTTCTCACTGCTACTAGTGAATCTAATGTAACACACACCCATACAATGCGCACCACCCCGTGATGGTTTTCTCACTCCTACTAGTGAATGTAATGTAACACACACACATACAATGCGCACCACCCCGTGATGTTTTTCTCAATCCTACTAGTGAATGTTTGTAACACACACCCATACAATGCGCACCACCCAGTGTTGTTTTTCTCACTGCTACTTGTGAATGTAATGTAACACACACCATACAATGCGCACCACCCCGTGATGTTTTTCTCACTGCTACTAGTGAAGCTAATGTAACACACACCCATACAATGCGCACCACCCCGTGATGTTTTTCTCACTCCTACTAGTGAATCTAATGTAACACACACCCATACAATGCGCACCACCCCGTGATGTTTTTCTCACTCCTACTAGTGAATCCAATGTAACACACACCCATACAATGCGCACCACCCCGTGATGTTTTTCTCACTCCTACTATTGAATCCAATGTAACACACACCCATACAATGCGCACCACCCCGTGATGTTTTTCTCACTCCTACTAGTGAATCTAATGTAACACACACCCATACAATGCGCACCACCCCGTGATGTTTTTCTCACTGCTACTAGTGAATCTAATGTAACACACACCCATACAATGCGCACCACCCGTGATGTTTTTCTCACTGCTACTAGTGAATCTAATGTAACACACACCCATACAATGCGCACCACCCCGTGATGTTTTTCTCACTGCTACTAGTGAATCTAATATAACACACACCCATACAATGCGCACCACCCCGTGATGTTTTTCTCACTCCTACTAGTGAATGTAATGTAACACACACCCATACAATGCGCACTACCCCGTGATGGTTTTCTCACTCCTACTATTGAATGTAATGTAACACACACCCATAAAATGCGCACCACCCCGTGATGTTTTTCTCACTGCTACTAGTGAATCTAATGTAACACACACCCATACAATGCGCACCACCCCGTGATGTTTTTCTCACTGCTACTAGTGAATCTAATGTAACACACACCCATACAATGCGCACCACCCGGTGATGTTTTTCTCACTCCTACTAGTGAATGTAATGTAACACACACCAATACAATGCGCACCACCCCGTGATGTTTTTCTCACTGCTACTAGTGAATGTAATGTAACACACACCCATACAATGCGCACCACCCCGTGATGTTTTTCTCACTCCTACTAGTGAATGTAATGTAACACACACCCATAAAATGCGCACCACCCCGTGATGTTTTTCTCACTGCTACTAGTGAATCTAATGTAACACACACCCATACAATGCGCACCACCCCGTGATGTTTTTCTCACTCCTACTAGTGAATGTAATGTAACACACACCCATACAATGCGCACCACCCCGTGATGGTTTTCTCACTCCTACTAGTGAATGTAATGTAACACACACCCATACAATGCGCACCACCCCGTGATGTTTTTCTCACTGCTACTAGTGAATCTAATGTAACACACACCCATACAATGCGCACCACCCCGTGATGTTTGTCTCACTGCTACTAGTGAATCTAATGTAACACACACCCATACAATGCGCACCACCCGGTGATGTTTCTCTCACTGCTACTAGTGAATCTAATGTAACACACACCCATACAATGCGCACCACCCCGTGATGTTTTTCTCACTGCTACTATTGAATCCAATGTAACACACACCCATACAATGCGCACCACCCCGTGATGTTTCTCTCACTGCTACTAGTGAATCTAATGTAACACACACCCATACAATGCGCACCACCCCTTGATGTTTTTCTCACTGCTACTAGTGAATCTAATGTAACACACACCCATACAATGCGCACCACCCCGTGATGTTTTTCTCACTCCTACTTGTGAATCTAATGTAACACACACCCATACAATGCGCACCACCCCGTGATGTTTTTCTCACTGCTACTAGTGAATGTAATGTAACACACACCCATACAATGCGCACCACCCCGTGATGTTTTCTCACTGCTACTAGTGAATGTAATGTAACACACACCCATACAATGCGCACCACCCCGTGATGTTTTTCTCACTGCTACTAGTGAATGTAATGTAACACACACCCATACAATGCGCACCACCCCGTGATGGTTTTCTCACTGCTACTAGTGAATCTAATGTAACACACACCCATACAATGCGCACCACCCCGTGATGGTTTCTCACTCCTACTAGTGAATGTATGTAACACACACCCATACAATGCGCACCACCCCGTGATGTTTTTCTCAATCCTACTAGTGAATGTTTGTAACACACACCCATACAATGCGCACCACCCAGTGTTGTATTTCTCACTGCTACTTGTGAATGTAATGTAACACACACCCATACAATGCGCACCACCCCGTGATGTTTTTCTCACTGCTACTAGTGAAGCTAATGTAACACACACCCATACAATGCGCACCACCCCGTGATGTTTTTCTCACTCCTACTAGTGAATCTAATGTAACACACACCCATACAATGCGCACCACCCCGTGATGTTTTTCTCACTCCTACTAGTGAATCCAATGTAACACACACCCATACAATGCGCACCACCCCGTGATGTTTTTCTCACTCCTACTATTGAATCCAATGTAACACACACCCATACAATGCGCACCACCCCGTGATGTTTTTCTCACTCCTACTAGTGAATCTAATGTAACACACACCCATACAATGCGCACCACCCCGTGATGTTTTTCTCACTGGTACTAGTGAATCTAATGTAACACACACCCATACAATGCGCACCACCCCGTGATGTTTTTCTCACTGCTACTAGTGAATCTAATGTAACACACACCCATACAATGCGCACCACCCCGTGATGTTTTTCTCACTGCTACTAGTGAATCTAATATAACACACACCCATACAATGCGCACCACCCCGTGATGTTTTTCTCACTCCTACTAGTGAATGTAATGTAACACACACCCATACAATGCGCACTACCCCGTGATGGTTTTCTCACTCCTACTAGTGAATGTAATGTAACACACACCCATACAATGCGCACCACCCCGTGATGTTTTTCTCAATCCTACTAGTGAATGTTTGTAACACACACCCATACAATGCGCACCACCCAGTGTTGTTTTTCTCACTGCTACTTGTGAATGTAATGTAACACACACCCATACAATGCGCACCACCCCGTGATGTTTTTCTCACTGCTACTAGTGAAGCTAATGTAACACACACCCATACAATGCGCACCACCCCGTGATGTTTTTCTCACTCCTACTAGTGAATCTAATGTAACACACACCCATACAATGCGCACCACCCCGTGATGTTTTTCTCACTGCTACTAGTGAATCTAATGTAACACACACCCATACAATGCGCACCACCCCGTGATGTTTTTCTCACTGCTACTAGTGAATCTAATGTAACACACACCCATACAATGCGCACAACCCCGTGATGTTTTTCTCACTCCTACTAGTGAATGTAATGTAACACACACCCATACAATGCGCACCACCCCGTGATGTTTTCTCACTGCTACTAGTGAATGTAATGTAACACACACGCATACAATGCGCACCACCCCGTGATGTTTTTCTCACTCCTACTAGTGAATCCAATGTAACACACACCCATACAATGCGCACCACCCCGTGATGGTTTTCTCACTCCTACTAGTGAATCCAATGTAACACACACCCATACAATGCGCACCACCCCGTGATGTTTTTCTCACTCCTACTAGTGAATCCAATGTACACACACCCATACAATGCGCACCACCCGTGATGTTTTTCTCACTCCTACTAGTGAATCCAATGTAACACACACCCATACAATGCGCACCACCCCGTGATGTTTTTCTCACTCCTACTAGTGAATCCAATGTAACACACACCCATACAATGCGCACCACCCCGTGATGTTTTTCTCACTGCTACTAGTGAATCTAATGTAACACACACCCATACAATGCGCACCACCCCGTGATGTTTTTCTCACTGCTACTAGTGAATCTAATGTAACACACACCCATACAATGCGCACCACCCCGTGATGTTTTTCTCACTGATACTAGTGTATCTAACGTAACACACAACCATACAATGCGCACCACCCCGTGATGTTTTTTTCACTGCTACTAGTGAATGTAATATAACACACACCCATACAATGCGCACCACCCCGTGATGTTTTTCTCACTGCTACTAGTGAATGTAATGTAACACACACCCATACAATGCGCACCACCCCGTGATGTTTTTCTCACTGCTACTAGTGAATGTAATGTAACACACACCCATACAATGCGCACCACCCCGTGATGGTTTTGTCACTGCTACTAGTGAATCTAATGTAACACACACCCATACAATGCGCACCACCCCGTGATGTTTTTCTCACTCCTACTAGTGAATGTAATGTAACACACACCCATACAATGCGCACCACCCCGTGATGTTTTTCTCAATCCTACTAGTGAATCTAATGTAACACACACCCATACAATGCGCACCACCCAGTGTTGTTTTTCTCACTGCTACTTGTGAATGTAATGTAACACACACCCATACAATGCGCACCACCCCGTGATGTTTTTCTCACTGCTACTAGTGAAGCTAATGTAACACACACCCATACAATGCGCACCACCCCGTGATGTTTTTCTCACTCCTACTAGTGAATGTAATGTAACACACACCCATAAAATGCGCACCACCCCGTGATGTTTTTCTCACTCCTACTAGTGAATCCAATGTAACACACACCCATACAATGCGCACCACCCCGTGATGTTTTTCTCACTCCTACTATTGAATCCAATGTAACACACACCCATACAATGCGCACCACCCCGTGATGTTTTTCTCACTCCTACTAGTGAATCTAATGTAAAACACACCCATACAATGCGCACC